>NC_142936.1:85779735-85817235 GCF_046866305.1 Octopus bimaculoides | reverse complement strand
TGATGTTTGACATAAGTGAATGATATGATTGTGCGAAGATATGGTTGTTAAAGTCGTATGATGAAACCGCATACGGCTGTGTGGTGATGTTTATTGAAATTGTGAGATGTTGTTTGATGTAGTTGAGTGATGATGTTTGTTTATGTGCTTGCATTTGCTGAAAATTTCGGATTTAAAATTGAGGAGTGTGGCGGAATTTTTCGATCTAAAAAGAATGTGCTTTCTTTCAGCTATGCATAAGTTGCATCTCTTTGATCAATTTACATATGGCGTAGATTTTTCCACGAATTATATAGACAACATTAGTTGTTAGAATTCGCTTAGATTAATGGTACAGATCCCTCAGCCAGAATTTGAGAAGTACAGATTTCGATTCTCTGTAGAAGCTTGCTGGCAACTGTCTTCCGTCTTCTGAGGGTATTTACCCGATCTTTTAGGCTGTTTTAACAGTTAACCTGCATTCGGGATTTACTTTATTTTCTTTATATATATAATTCCATTTTGAAGCTTCTCAAGAATCAAGGCACATCAACCTGTAGGACGCGGGAAATGGCTAGGTAAGATCACATAGAGCTAACAGTGAAATAAACATCATTGAAGGCTTCAGATGTTGGTAGGATAGCGTAGATATGCAAGTACCAAATCCAATTTATAACTATAGATCCGACTCACCAATGAGCCTTTGGTGTGGGGTAAGTATAAAAATGTAAACACGAATGGCGTTTAAAATTTACGACAGCTGTTTCGGTAGAATTGTATTTAATGCAGTCATAAAATATTACGTCATAATGTACACTACAGTATTTTTTCTCTAATCAATATTTTTCTCTTTCTTTCCGCAGAAGAAAACAGTTCCTTTGAGAAAACTCCGGCAAACGACAGTACCCAATATACGATAAAAACGAGTTTAATACAAGATTCCCTTATAGAGTGCTCTGCTAAATGTGTCCGAGAATTTTACTGCGTTGCCTTCTCATATAACAAAACCACGAAGGAATGTGCTGTGTTGGTTTCATATTTTACACCTGAAAACCAAATGCTAGTCTCACCGACCGCACGAGGAGACTACACATGTCTTTGATTCCAAAATACCATCAAAACTTCTTTCTTGTGTTAACATGTTTGCATGTATATGAATTCATATACACATACATATACATACATCGCTATGCATATATAACCGTATAGATACGTATACATTTCTCTCTCTCTCTCTCTCTCTCTCTCTCTCTCTCTCTCTCTCTCTCTCTCTCTATGCTACAGAAACTCCCAAATCTTAACACCAGTATCTAAGCATTACCTAAGCTTAATGAAATTATTTATGAAGAAAAATTACCAAATCAATGTTAGTAATCTCCACAAACCATGAATCTACAAACATTTTCTGCTTTACTAGATTGAACAATTCATAATAACGAGACTAAGAAATTAAGAATTCACAAAGAAGCATAGCAAATATGTATTACTTTCATCAGCTGCCAAACGGATATCATTATAGTTTCGACACCTGGTTAGCACTATTCAGCAGCACTAAAAAATATAAATTCTGCCCGGGAATCAATAGTAATCGGCAGGAGCGAATCATTAGCGTAGTATGTCAGTTATGCCAACACCGTATTACTACTGGCAGCTACGAATTAAGCAATTAATATTAACTTATACTTACAAAACAGTAACTATAAAACAAAGAATTTGCTCCCAAGAAGAACATTGTGATGCTAAAAGTATAATACAAAAGAATAAGTTAACTAAACAAAAACAAAAACAAAACAAAACAAAAGAACTATTCAACCATAGATACTCGATATGGTAACGCCAGCTGAAGGAATTGTAAACATAGAACTTAAAGCATATAAACTAAACAATCAACATTGATTGCTAAATGCGTTATTTTTTCAATCTATATCACGTGACCACACCCAAAGCAAGGCTAACAAGAGCACTCAGAGAGCGCAAACCTCCGCCAAGGCAACACCAACGTCCTCTCAACGATTAGCCGGAGATGATTTTTTAAAATGAGAATATCTGAAATAAACTCGACAGCTTTCACAAATGACAATATTAAAAATGAACCCGACCACTCTCAAAAATTAAGTAAAAGAAAAAACCGGAAAAATAATACGGAATCCTTGTCCGGTACCTGATCGATCCCAATAATAGTCATGGAATGTGAAGGTGGTTGTAGGTGGATAAACTATTTAGTAACAAAACTAAATAGTTTATCCTTATCTAATATAATCCAAAGTTAACAAATTCAAAATAGTTTCAAAGGCGGAGGTAATAATAATGAGTTCTACTCAGGAATTTTTAAATGAATAACACAAGACCTTTTGGTTTTCTCTTCTCTTAAATTCTGACCTTCCTTTACTATTCTTGTTGTTTTAGATCGATGTATAGATGTACGTATACCGTAAAGTGTTAATATATGTGTATAATATATAATGTATATATATTATAAAAGTATGTTTGTGTTTTTAATTTCTGAACTGTTTTGCTACCGTTTGTTTATGTAGTTTGATTTCTTTATCCATTAGCTTCTACTAAGAGAGAGACGCGAGTAAAATTAATAATAGAGAAACGAAAATAAAACTTTGGAAACAGCCTAAAGGGAGATAATTGAGAAATACTTGAAAGTGATCGTAAGATCGTAATCATGTAAAATAAAGTAAATATAATAAATAATCCGGAATCCTTGTCCGGTACCAGGTCGATCCCAGTCACAAGGCCAAACATATTCTGAAAGTTTCATCCGAATCCATTCAGCGGTTCTTAAGATATCTTGTGCACAGACAAACAAACAAATATGACTGAAAATGATACACCACCTTCGCTAAGGCTTAGGTAATAAATACTAACGGAATAGTACAGCTTATAATCCAACGCTCTCAAACATCGCACAAGGCAAAACGAGAAATATAAATTAATATCGATGAAATATGTTCAATATTATAAAATAAATTTACCGAATAAATTGCTGACTATACATACATACATACATACATACATACATACATACATATATATATTCACGCTTAGGCATATATATATATATATATATATATATATATATATATATATATATATATATATATATATATATATATATATATAGGCGCAGGAGTGGCTGTGTGGTAAGTAGCTTGCCTACCAACCACATGGTTCCGGGTTGAGTCCCATTGCGTGGCACCTTGGGCAAGTGTCTTTATAGCCTTGGGCCGACCAAAGCCTTGTGAGTGGATTTGGTAGACGGAAACTGAAAGAAGCCCGTCGTATATATGTTTATATATGTAAGTGTGTGTGTATGTTTGTGTGTCTGCGTTTGGCCCCCTAGCATTGCTTGACAATCGATGCTGGTGTGTTTATGTCCCCGCCATTAGCGGTTCGGCAAAAAGAGACCGATAGAATAAGTACTAGGCTTACAAAGAATAAGTCCCGGGGTCGATTTGCACCTTCAAGGCGGTGCTCCAGCATGGCCACAGTCAAATGACTGAAACAAGTAAAAGAGTAAAAGAATATATATGCCTAAGCGTGAATATGAATATGTGTATATGAATATATATAGCTTACAACTTCCAGGTCACCAGCAACGCCATCCCGGCCCTGGTATGGACTGTGCAAGGACCATAAGATGACCACTGACCCAATGACAGGACCGCCATCGAGACTGGTCTACGGAGCCAATGCTGCCAACAACTATCGGATCTCCTACTTCCTCTCAATGGTAATACGCCCTCTGATAAAAATGTCTCTACATGTGTGTGACAGCACAGAGGACATCTTCAGCAGAGTCAATGAGTACAACCGTGCCCACCACCCGACGGGATACATTATAGGCAGTATGGACGGAGTTTCCCTATACCCATCCATTGATGTTAACGCACACACACACACACACACATATATTTATATATATATATATATATGTATATACACATACATACATTCATACATAGATACATACACACATACACACACACACACACACACATATATATGTATACATATATAGTAGAAGTTTGTTTCCCAACCACATGGTTCCATGTTCAGTCCCACTGTGTGGCACTTTGGGCAAGTGTGTTCTACTATAGCCTGGGGCCGACCAAAGCCTTCTGAGTGGATTTGGTAGACGGAAACTGAAAGTAGCCCGTCGTATATATATATGTATATATATATATATATATATATATATATATATATATATATATATATATATATATATATATATATATATATATATATCCTGTTGTGTCTGGGGAGAGTCATTTTCTTATTCTGCCTTAAAATTTAACACACTCACCGGTAAAATTTCCACTTATAATTTTTTTATTTTCCTAAAATTTTCGTTGCGTCTTGCAACCTTTTCAATTGCAAGACGCAACGAAAATTTTAGGAAAATAAAAAATAAGAAATAAGTGGAAATTTTACCGGTGAGTGTGTTAAATTCTTAAGGCACAATAAGAAAATGACTCTCCCCAGACACAACAGGATATGTTTCAACACACGAAATCACATAAAAAATTTTGCAAACCAAATCCAAAAACGAAATATATATATATATTTATATATATATATATATATATATATATATATATATATGTATATGTTTATGTGTGTTTGTGTGTGTCTTTGTATCTGTTTGCCCCCCCCCCACCCATCGCTTGACAACCGATATCTGTGTGTTTACGTTGTTTCTGAAATCTAGCGGTTCGGCGAAAGAGAGCGATGGAATAAGTACCAGGCTTACAAAGAATAAGTCCCGGAGTCGATTTCTTCGACTAAAAGGTGCTGCACCAGCATGGTCGCAGAACGACCTCCTCCCATTCTGCACCACACCTTTCACTTCTATTCTCTCACCCTCCATTCCCCTACTCCTCCTACTTCTCCTCTCCTATCCTTCCTCCGTCTCCAAGTCACCCATTCTGCTCTCACCTAACATCCTCGTAACTGCGCTATCAAGTCTTTCTCCACGAAACATCAATTCTCTGAGATAATCTCTGTTGCTCACCATATTTCCATTGGTTTAAAACTGTTGAAGCTAAACATCAATCTCCATAGATTTCGGCAGAGGGACAGGATCTGCTAACTTCATTAGCAATGTACTTTTAACTTTCTGTAGACTATAAGGTGTGATTCGAAGAAACCGTGGCTTCTATTTTCTAGAAGAAAGTGATATCAGGCGCAGGAGTGGCTATGTGGTAAGTAGCTTGCTTACCAACCACATGGTTCCGGGTTCAGTCCCACTGCGTGACACCTTGGGCAAGTGTCTTCTACTATAGCCTTGGGCCGACCAAAGCCTTGTGAGTGGATTTGGTAGATGGAAACTGAAAGAATCCCGTCGTATATATGTATATATATAGGTGTGTTTGTGTGTCAGTGTTTGTGCCCCCCAACATCGCTTGACATGCGATGCTGGTGTGTTTACGTCCCCGTGACTTAGCGGTTCGGCCAAAAAGACCGATAGAATAAGTACTAGGCTTACAAAGAATAAGTCCTGGGGCCGATTTGCTCGACTAAAGGCGGTGCTCCAGCACGGCCGTAGTCAAATGACTGAAACAAGTAAAAGAGTAAAAGTAAAAGAGAGTATCATTTCTAAAAATAAAAATTGCACCAGGGGAGATTACTCTTTACCCAATACATAATTATCTCCCCTGTTAAAATATTATCCGCGTCGTTTTGTCTATCTCTTTTGCTCTATCAATGCCAGTCCTTTCTTTCCCTCTTTTTTCTTCCATTTTGCTTTCATTAAGTCGGTAAGTTGGCTGCGACAGTAGAGTGTTCTCCTAAATATATATAAAAGCGAGTTCTATCCTTATATGTTGTAAACTACCCACAGCATATGACTGCGGCCATGCTGGAGCACCGGTTTTAGTCGAGCAAATCGACCCCGGAACTTATTCTTTGTAAGCCTAGTACTTATTCTATCGGTTCCTTTTGCCGAACCGCTAAGTTGTTACGGGGACGTAAACACACCAGCATCGGCTGTCAAGCGATGTTGGGGTGACAAACACAGACACACAAGCATATACACACATACATGCATATACATCGAGAATAACCAGCCAAAATCGCAAAGATAACCTGGATCTCGATTGGAGAAAGAAAATTCCGAATGACCTGTCCGTGTTTTCTTTGTATCGTCCATCTGGATGTTTTGTCCCTTTCTTGTATCACCTAACTGTCTGGATGTTTTGCGTTCTTGTCCCACTCTATATTATTTACATATATATACATACATACATACATACATACGTACATACACAGGAGTGGCTATGTGGTAAGTAGCTTGCTTACCAACTACATAGTTCCGGGTTCGGTCCCACTGCGTGGCACCTTGGGCAAATGTCTTCTACTATAGCCTCGGGCCGACCAAAGCCTTGTGAGTGGATTTGGTAGACGGAAACTGAAAGAAGCCTGTCGTATATATGTATGTATATATGTATGTGTGTGTATATGTTTGTGTGTCTGTGTTTGTCACCCCAACATCGCTTGACAACCGATGGTGGTGTGTTTGCGTCCCCGTAACTTAGCGGTTCGGCAAAAAGAGAACGATAGAATAAGTACTAGGCTTACAAAGAATAAGTCCTGGGGTCGATTAGCTAGACTAAAAAGGCGGTGCTCCAGCATGGCCACAGTCAAATGACTTAAACAAGTAAAAGAGTAAAGAGTATATATATATATATATATATACATATATACGACAAGCTTCTTTCAGTTTCCGTCTACCAAATCCACTCACAAGTCTTTGATAGGCCCCAGGGTAAAGTAGATGACACTGGACCAAGGTGCCACGCAGTGAGATTGAACCCGGAACCATGTGGTTGGGAAGCAAGCTACTTATCACACAGCCATCCACTCCTGCGCCTATCCACTCATGTGCCTATATATATATACAGATGTATATAAATACACCTCTCATATTCTCTAATTTTCATCTACTTTATTTCACACAAAAACAAAAAACAAAAAAAGAATGAGATATGTCTATCTTTCAGTATAGATACTCATCGGGACCGTTTGCCAAATATATCCTCTTGTGTTTCTGAATCAAAGATATATCTTGCTCAAGCTGTTTCATCAACATTTCTAGTTTTTCTTTTAACTGCTTCTTTCGGATGGTATCTATGACAACCGACAGGCCCTGGAAGTCGTGGTGCACAGCTTCCCAATTCTTCTTCAGGCCACACAGTAACTCCTCGCGCTCTTCATCACTCAACTGTTTCATAGCGTTGTCTTCGATTTGCTTCTTCACAGCTGCTTCGTACCGCCCGTGTAGCATCTTCACGTCCTCCCGTCTTCTCTTCAGGTAAGCTGGAATCTGGCCGTAATCCTGCCAACAGATAATGATACAGAAAGAAATATTAGGATACACAACCAGCGAACTATCTCATGAAAGACCCCCCCCCCCCCCCCCCAAAAAAAAAACTTCAAATGGCATGTTGTCCTTTTTCTTGCCTTATCCCTTCTTTCCACTTGTAAAACTGATTCCTCTTTTCATAATTAAAAACAAAAAAACAAAACAAACTAGCACTCCGTCCGTTTGGACGGCAAGGGTCCGAGTTGACCCGATAAACGAAACAGCCTGCACGTGAAGTTAATGTGCAAATGGCCGAGTACTCCACAGACACACTTACCCTTCAACCCTTCACGTAGTTCTCAGAGAGATTCGGCGTGACACAGAATGTGACAAGGTTGGCCCCTTTTTTTTTTAAATAAAGGTACAACTCATTTTTGCCAGCTGAGTAGAGTGGAGCAACGAGCAACGTGAAGTAAAATGATTAACTCAAGAACTGAATGCGCTGCCGGGAATCGAACTCACGGCCTTACAATCTTGAGCTGTATACCGTGACCACTAAATCACATGCTTTCACACACACACACACACACGCACACGAATACGCACACACGCACATGCACGCAAATGCGCGCACACACACATACGCATACATGCACACGTACATACACACATACACATACATGCATATATATACACACACATACACACATACGCACACATACTCACACATACACATACACATATATAGACACACAAACACACACTCATACTCATACACACGCACACACAGACACATGCACACACACACACACACATACATACACACACAGACATACACACAGACATGCACACAGACACACACACACACACGCACACACATAGACACACGCAGACACAAACACAGGCACAGACAGACACACACATACATTCATGCACATACACACGCACACACAGACACAAACACACACACGCGTGCACACCCACAGACACACGCACACGCACTAATACTCATATACACGCACACACAGACACAGACACACACACACAGACACACTAATACTCATATACAGGCACACACAGACACAGACACAGACACACACAGACACACACACACAGACACACAGACACAGACACACACACACACACACACACACACACACACACACACACAGAGGGGTCAAGTATCTCAGTTGATCCTGTCCTAGCACCCACAGATTAAACTTGCCGCCTCGATCATTCTCTCTCTCTCTCTCTCCGTGGCCGCTTAACCTACAAGAAAGTGGCTCAGTGGTTAAGGAATTCGTCTCACGATCGTAACAACGTGAGTTCGATTCCCGGCGACGCGTTGTCTCCTTGAGCAAGACACTTCATGTCACGTTACTCCAGTCCACTCAGCTGATAAAAATGAGTCGTACCAGTATTCCAAAAAGGGCCCGCCCTGTGCCATTCTGTGCCATTCTGTGCCATTCTGTGTCGCTCTGAGAACTACGTTAAGGACACGCGTGTCTGTGGAGTACCCGGCCACTTTCATGTTGATCTCATGAGCTGGCTGTTTCGCTGATAGGATCAACTGGAACCCTCGTTGTTGTCGTCGTAAGCGACGGAGTGCCAGTAAAGGAACAACAATCACAACCTCCGGAAAATGTCACTCTGCTTTCTTACGCGAAGGGACGGATACAATGGAAAATAAATCGTCCTGGATCCCCTCTTCAGAAAAAACAACCCTGCCCTCAAAAAACAAAAAAACAAAAAAACAAAAACAAAAGACAAAACCATAAATGAATAAAAAAAACAGCATTTTCAAAGTTAGGATAACTTTGATCACAAGATCGTTGGCACTCCGTCGCTTACGACGTCGAGAGTTCCAGTTGATCCGATCAACGGAACAGCCAGCTCGTGAAATTAACGTGCAAGTGGCTGAGCACTCCACAGACACGTGTACCCTTAACGTAGTTCTCGGAGAGAATTAGCCTGACGCAGTGTGACAAGGCTGACCCTTTGAATTACAGGCACAACAGAAACAGGAAGCAAGAGTGAGAGAAAGTTGTGGTGAAAGAGTACAGCAGGGTTCGCCCCCCCCCTGCCGTAGCCTCGTGGAGCTTTAGGTGTTTTCGCTCAATAAACACTCACAACGCTCGGTCTGGGAATCGAAACCGCGATGCTATGACCGCGAGTCCGCTGCCCTAACCACTGGGCCATTGCGCCTCCCTGATCACAAGATTACTGAACCAAATTTGACCTGGGGCTAAATAGCATCAGCAGCAGCAATGACGACGATGACAACAACAACAACAACAACAACAACGACAACAAAAGCAACAAAAACACCCTTTCGTTTCTTCCTTACCTTCTTCTGAATAAAAAGGGGTTTGAAACCGGACGGCAGCAAGAGGTGTTTGTCCCCTTTTCGAGTGTCACAGTACTTCTGGGTGAATTTCTTGGGCAGCGATGTGATTATTTCAATGGCGTTCTCTGTGATAAAGTTCTTTGTAGTCTTCATTCCACAAACCGGCGCATCGTCTTTGGCGGGCAAGCTGGGCTTCTTGGCCTTGCACGTTGTCCTGTCCTGCTGCGATGACCTCTCGTCCGCCGCCGGCTTCACATTGGTAGCTTTCTCTGGACAACAACAACAGCAACAACAAGGAAACAATAAATCAAAGAGAAAAGGAGAGAAGAAAGGAGAAGAAAAAAAACCAAAAACAAAACAAAACAATGTTAAGTGTTTGCGTCATAGCGTTAATGGTGAGATTGAGGGTGATGGTGGGGATGGTGACAATGGCGGTGGTGGTGGTGGTGGTGGTGATGGTGATGGTGGTGGAGGTGGTGGTGGTGGTGGTGGTGGTGATGACGGTGGTGGTGGAGATGGTGACGGGAGGTGACGTTTTTTTGATGACGCAAGAGACGATAACGGTAACGATGACAAATAATTTAATGATGATTAAACTAATCAAAGCGATGAGGATTAAAGTTTTGACGACGTCACAAGCGAAGATCAAACGGAATTGAGATCAAAGAGAATCCAGCGAGGATAATCTTGTCTGTATAGAAATACCTAAGACAACATTAATGCGATCTTGCCCTTTTTTTAAGACAATAAAAATAGAATTTGAGGGAAAATTGGCTGTTATTTCCACCATTAGCATGACTGATTATAGAGATCAGCATTAGCGGTTAAGAGGCGCGTGGCTTAGTGGTTAAGGGTGTTGGATTCCTGATCGTAAGATTGTGGTTTCGATTCCTGGAACGGGCAACGCGTTTTGTTCTTTAGCAAAACGTTTTATTTCATGCTGCTTCTGTCCACTCAGCGTCCTGTCCAGAGAGAAATTTAGGAGCGGCTATGTGGAGGGCGCAGGAGCGGCTGTGTGGAGGGCGCAGGAGCGACTGTGTGGCGGGCAGAGGAGAGGCTGTGTAGAGGGCGTAGGAGCGGCTGTGTGGTAAGTAGCTTGCTTACCAACCACATGGTTTCGGGTTCAGTCCCACGGTGTGGCACCTTGGGCAAGTGTCTTCTACTATCACATCGGGCCGACCAAAGCCTTGTGAGTGGATTTGGTAGGCGGAAACTGAAAGCCGCTCCTGCGCCCTCCACACAGCCGCTCTTACAAGGATTTGGTCAACCCGAGGCTATAGTAGAAGATATTCACCTTAGGTGCCACCATGTGGTTGTTAAGCAAGTTCCTCGTTTCAGTCATTTGAATGCGGCCATGCTGGAACTTTTTAGTCGAGCAAATCGACCCCAGGACTTATTCTTTGTAAGCCTAGTACTTATTCTATTGGTCTCTTTACACATACATATATATATATAACTCAGTCGAAGGACACGTTGTTATATTCTTGTTTGTTTGTATTTGTAATTGTGTTACATGTTCACCGTTCTTGTCATTGTTGTCGTACGCATTCGCTTGCTTTCTTACAAAAAATTGAATGCTCTTAGCTTAGACTTTTTGGGGGCAATCAGATCGAACAGTTTCAAGTGTAACTGCCCGAAACTGTAGGGACATCTGGTAATTTGACTGACGAAAGAAAGCCGTGAATGATCCGTCCTTCTTTTCCTGTCCTTCTAATTGTTGTTTTTCCTGTCTGCCATGTACCGTCTATCTGTCCAGATGTTTTATTGTCCTCTATTCTGTTTTTGTTCCATTATATATATATATATGTATGTATGTATATATATATATACAACAAAGTTTTTTATTCCACACGGGTAGAAATATGGGAAAAATAGAAGTTGAAAAAGCACTGTGAATAGTCAAAATATTTTATATTTATGTATTTGAAGCTTTAACCGGTTTCACAGTTTACACTGATTTTCAAAAAGTTTAAATAGATAAACGTGGCTTATGTCGCAGCTGTTTTACTTCTGACTAGTGTATAAAGTCGTTGACTCGGATTTGATGTTTTGGTCTCTGATCAATACTCTTTTACTCTTTTACTTGTTTCAGTCATTTGACTGTGGCCATGCTGGAGCACCACTTTTAGTCGAGCAAATCGACCCCAGGACTTATTCTTTGTAAGCCTGGTACTTATTCCATCGGTGTCTTTTGCCGAACCGCTAAGTTACGGGGACGTAAACACACCACCATCGGTTGTCAAGTGATGTTGGGGGAACAAACACAGATACACACACACACACACACACACACATACACACACACATATACACACACACACACACACATATATACGACGGGCTTCTTTCAGTTTCCGTCTACCAAATCCACTCACAAGGCTTTGGTCGGCCCGAGTCTATAGTAGAAGACACTTGCCCAAGGTGCCACACAGTGGGACTGAACCCGGAACCATGTGGTTGGTAAGCAAGCTACTTACCACACAGCCACTCCTGCGCCTATGTTTTTTTTTCTGTCTCAGTCTCAATTACATTTGAGTACTTTTTTTGGCAGTCTTATAAACCCTTTTGTCTCTATGAAAAGAGGCATAAATTATCTCTTATATATATATATATATACATATATATATGTTCGTATATACATATACTCAACCCAGTTAAAGGAATTACTCATGCAGAAATGGAGATATAAAGAAGCCTTATGTATAACAATTTACAATGAGACACTTACTTGAATTTTTCCTCAGAAAATTCTTCGTGTCTGGAATTTCCACTTTGGCTGGGCCCATAGTTTTGGCAATTTGTTGGTTCCGCTTCTCTTCAACCTTCACCTGAGGGCGATATTTTGATATATACCTGAAATACAGAGAGAATAAATCCTGTTGAAGTGACCCCTTACACGGTGCCATTAATAATAATAATAATAATAACAAGGTTGATATCTGTTATCTCAGGAAACACAGTATCTACATCTAGTTCTTGGTATATGGTACCGATACGAATGTACCCATAGAAATGTACCCTGGTGGGTTTAGATGAGCATCTAACACCTATTAGAAATGTACCTTTCACATGGTAGCGACGACAATAATGTATTGGGTTGTCCGGAAAGTTCGTGCCGATTTTTAAAGGAAAGAAAAAGGTTAATAAATACTTGCCATTACATTTTTAATCAACCAAATATGAACCATTTTGTTGCACAATGTGTCTCTATCTTTCCTTTAACTTGAAAATACCCTCTTCCCAGAATTGAGGTGGTTTCATGGCAAATAAGTCGAAAGGTAAGCTACTATAAATCGGCATGAACTTTTCGGACAACCCAATACGTCACACAATCCAATGACCGAAGCTATTAAATCTATTATAAGAAAGGATAATATGTATGTGTGTGTGTGTGTGTGTGTGTGTGTGTAATAAAAGCGAAATTCTGTCTGTTCGTCTGCGACCCTTGTATCCCAGTCTATATTTGCTCTACATAGATACATGTCCTTTTGGAATCAGGATTATCCCAGAATTGTAAACCTGCCCTTTATTTGGTTCTTCAACATCCAGCATTGGGATCTGATTTAAAAGCATTTGGGTTGCTATTTCTAGCAGGTAAAGCTTGGCTGATTCACGCCATCTTGGTTGGCGTTTCTCACATGACGTCAGAGACCAAGGGGGAGATAAATGACATTCGCTAATTTTACATCGAGAGAAGAGCTTTGGGACAAATTGGCCAACAGTTAGAATTCAACTTGAGATTGGAACAATAGAATGACTGCTTTACAGAATTAATTGTCATTCGTCCTTAACCTCTGATCAAATACCACTGGGGCATATAGCCTTTATAGACGGATTGCAGTCATTATATTTGGCTCTCTTCAACTTTGGGCTGCAGGCCTAATTAGTCCCCTGCAGGGGCTAGTTTAAAAGTCCGCACGGAGTGCAGCTTTTAAGCCAGTGTGTATACAGTAATCCCTCGACTATCGCGGATGTTACGTTCTAAAACTTCCCGCGATAGGTGAAAATCCGTGAAGTTGAAACAGTACTGTACTGTATATATTTTAATCATTTTTATAATTTGTATATATTTAGGCGTGAAAATGCTTATTTTACCACAGAAATAATTAAAATCTATAAAAATATAAATACCTATCGGCCGCAGAAGGATACCGCGATATAAATTTATGTTTATTAGCCACAAAAATCCGCGATGTAGTGAGTGCGCGATAGGTGAACCGCGATGTACGGAGTACACGATTTATATTCTTTTCTTTTTTTTTTGTTTTATTTGTTTCAGTCATTTTGACTGTGGCCATGCTGGAGCACCGCCTTTTAGTGGAAGAAAGCGACCCCTGGACTTATTCTTTGTAAGTCTGGTACTTATACTATCGGTATCTTTTGCCGAACCGCTAGGTTACGGGACGTAAAAACAGCAAGATCTGTTGTAAAGCGGTAGTGGGGTGATAAACACGGACACGCACACACAAATACACACACACGCACACACGCACACACACACACACACACACACACACACACACACACACACACACACACACGACAGGCGTCTTTCAGTTTCCGCCTACCAAATCCACTCACAAGGTTTTGGTTGGCCCGAGACTTCAGTAGAAGACACTTGCCCAAGGTGTCACGAAGTGGGACTGAACCTGGAACCGTGTGGTTGGTTTGTTGTTGTTGTTGGCACTCCGTCGCTTATGACGTCGAGGGTTCCAGTTGATCCGATCAACGGAACAGCCTGCTCGTGAAATTAACGTGCAAGTGGCTGAGCACTCCACAGACACGTGTACCCTTAACGTAGTTCTCGGGGAGATTCAGCGTGACACAGTGTGACAATGCTTTACTGGTATTTAATTTACCGATCTCGAAAGGATGAAAGGAAAGTCGATCTCGGTGGAATTTGATCTCAAAACACAAAGGCGGACGAAATGCTGGTAAGCAATTTTCCCGGCTTGCAAACACTTCTGCCAGCTCACCTTATTATTATTATTATTATTATTATTATTATTATTATTATTATTATTATTAATAATAATAATAATAATGATAATAAGCTACGACGATTTAAAGTGGGAAATACGAGGGGTGTGGTCAATGAAGTGAATGGACGTGATACTAATAGTAACTGGTGCACTTGGAAGTTTCAGCGCTCAACAACCAACATGGCTGGAAAAAGATAGGCGCAAATGTGAAAGTAAAACAGCTACAAAACGCAGCATTACTTGGAACTGAAAGAATACTCCGCAGGGTTCTTGGGTTATGATCAGTAAAACGAGTCCCACCTTAGTCTGCTGGCTGTGGACAGCTGATACTTTCCGTCATACCCAACAAAATAAGCTGCGGGCTTTCATCAAATAATAATGGTTTCAAATTTTGAGGGGATGAGTCGATTATATCGACCCCAGTCTTTCACTGGCACTTAATTTATCGACCCCCGAAAGGATGAAAGGCAAAGTTGACCTCAGCGGTATTTGAACTCAGAACAGTAGCGACAGACGAAATACCGCAAAGCATTTCACCCGGCGTGCTAACGTTTCTGCCAGCTCGCCGCCTTAATAATAATAATAATAATAATAATAATAATAATAATAATAATAATAATAATAATAATAGCAATTATTATTTCAGTTTTTTGCCACAAGGGCAGCTTGGGAGAGATGTGGATGAGTCGATTACATCGACCAAGTGTTCAATTGGTTCTTATTTTATCGACCCCCGGAAAGATGAAAAGCAAAGTCGACCTCAGCGCAATTTGAACTCAGAACGAAGCGACGGGCGAAATACCGCTCAGCATTTCGTCCGGCGCGCAAACGATTCTATCATCTCGCCGACCCTTTTCATCAAATTATAATAAGAATATATCGTCATCATCGTTTTGACGTCCACTTTTCCATGCTTGCATGGGTTAGGCACAGTTTATTGTGTCGGATATTCAATGACTGGATGATGCTCTTCCTGTCGTCAACTCTCACCTGATTCCAAGCAAGGTAATGTTTCGCCATGGCCAGACATGTTGAAACAGAATATTAGAAGTGAAAGACCCTGCTTACAACTGTCAAGACAAACATAAACAAACTTACAGTATACACGAATATACATATCCCACACACCCTATATATGTGTGTATATATGTACACACACACACACACACACACACACACACACACACACACACACACACACACACACACACCTTATATATATATATAAATACATATATACATATCTATCTATCTATCTATCTATCTATCTATCTATCTATCTATCTATCTATCTCTCTGTCTGTCTGTCTGTCTGTTTGTCTGTCTGCCCGTCTGAAGGTAGGGTCGAGAAAAATGAGGAGATGGAAGGGATACTTAGAGACAGGCATACAAATAGACAAACATTAAATGAAACAAAGATACACATACATACATACATACATACACACATACATACATACATACATACACACACACTCACACATACACACACACACAAATATATATATATATATATATATATATATATATATATATATGTATATATGTATATATATATATATATATATATATATATATATATATATATATATATATATATAAATATATATATATATATATATAGAGAGAGAGAGAGATAGATAGAGAGAGAGAGAAAGAGAGAGAGAGCAGAGGGCTAGTTAGTTAGCACACTGCGGCAGCATGACCTACCTGGGTGGCTTCGGTACAGGTATAAGTTCTGCAGGTATAAGGTTAGTTATATATTCCTTATCCGGTAATTTCTTCACGGCTACGGGCATATTCTCTTGTTCAGTTTATTCCTGTTGTAACAATACACAATGACGTTCCCTGTTCGCGCTTACAAGGTAAATGGCTGAATTGCTAATGTGTACAGACAGATACAAAGATACACTACTTTTTAGTACAGGAAGCCTTTTGAATAACAGCAGTCGACAACACAACTGGTAGCTATGGAAACTGTTGGCTGTCGTCAACAGGAAATATAAAAACAGTTACGTAACGTAATGGCATCTCAAGGGGAATTACTCATGTAAAAATAATTGATTTAATTCCCTTGAAATTATTTTCTTCTTGCTCGTCGTGGTTTTCGTTTTACCTGACGACAGATATACCTCTTCGTCTTTCTCTTTGTCCCCCTCATCGTCTTCCTCCTTGGCCTCGTCCACCTCGTCCTCCTCCTCTCTCTCAGACACATCGTATGCGATGAGTATAAGCCTGTTTCAATGTAACAGGACTGCTCGGAAAGGCGAGCGGACAATGGGAAAGACTGGCGGAGGCTGCGGACTTAGAATTGTCGCCTTTGTAATATGTTGTAGCAGATACCAATGAGAATGATAGCCCCCATGATTGACCAAGAGGCGGGAAGCGAGACTCAACGAAACCCAGTTATCAAGGAAATGAGCTTGGACCTGAATATGGCTGTTACTTCGATCAGCGAACCAAGTGCAGACAACTTTTGGTGCAAGCTGTGCTGTAGGACCTTTGCAACCGAGAGAGGCTTGAAGATGCATCAGGGAAAGGCTTGTAAGAAGAGGAAAGAGCAGTGTAGATCATACGCAAACCGCAGCGGATCGGTAAATGCTACAGCGATGACCTCTTCCCGACAGGAAAATGCAGGTTATGAAACCGGTGTATCAGATAGTAATCGGGGGAAACCGAGGTTTCTGTGGCCTGCTGCTAATGAGAGAGTAAGATATAAAGAGTTTGAAAACAAGGTATGTCGAGCTCTTTATAAAATAGCAGGATCTACAGTGGAGAAACTGGGAAAGCTAACAAGCTCAATTTACGATACAGGAAAGGAATTATTTGGAGTGAAAGATAGCATCTGATTAACGAAAGGAAAGTGTGGACCAAGAAGGAGGATCAGGCGGCGAGCTGGCAGAAACATTAGCACGCCGGTCGAACTGCTTGCCGGTATTTCGTCTGCCGTTACATTCTGAGTTCAAATTCCGCCGAGGTCGACTTTGCATTTCATCCTTTCGGAGTCGATAAATTAAGTACCATTTACGCATTGGGGTCGATGTAATCGACTTAATCCCTTTGTTTGTCCTTGTATGTCCCCTCTATGTTTAGCCCCTTGTGGGCAATAAAGAAATAAGAAGGAGGATCAGGAAAACGAAACAGTTGACGAAGGAAAAGACCAGCCTAAGAAAGCGATAGAAATGTGCTACAGAAGATAAAAAAAGCTGGCCTCGCACTGCTGTGCGACGATTTAAAGAGGAAATGCCGTAATGTGCAACGACATATCCGCCGATATGAGCAACAAAGGAAAGTAAAAGGACTCGGGGACAGTTTCTGAAGGACCTGCACGGGGTTACAGAGAAACTGTTCAGATATTTTCGTTTTAAAAATCAACTCTGGCTAATCGTTGTGAGGACGTTGGTATTGCATTGGCGGAGGTTTGCGCTCTCTGAGTGCTCGTTTCCAGACTGTGGTGATGGCGGTAAGATGATAGTGGCAATACTGGTAGTCTTGTTGTTGATGATGATGATGATGATGGTGGTGGTTGTGGTGATACTGGTGGTGGTGTTGGCAGTGATGGTGTTGGCGGTGATGGTGTTGGCGGTGATGGTGTTGGCGGTGCTGGTGCTGGTGGTGATGGTGTTGGTGATACTGGTACTGTTGTTGGCCATGATGATGATGGTGATGATGACAATAGTGCAGTGCTATTGCTAGTGGAGGTTGTGGTGGAGGTGGTGATGTTGGTGGCGATGGTATAGCTAATGGTTGTGTTAGTAGTGGTGTGCTGTGGTGGTAGTGGTGGTGGGGATAACAGTGGTATTGGCGTAGTGGTAGTGGCGGTGGTGGTGGCAACTGGGTGGTTGATAAATTGTAAGAAAGAACTAAGTGACCTCTCAACCTCCACCATCCCCATCACCACAACGACGATGACGACGTCTACCACCGCCACCACCACCACTACCATCACCACTGTCACCACCCTCACTACCACCGACCATGAACACCACCACCACCACCACCACCACCACCACCATCATCATCACCACCACGGCTACCACCTCCATCACCTACAACCACTACCAACCCCCATCAATCACACCTCACAATGACGACGACGACGAACACGACCCCCCCCCCCCCACATCACTGCCACCACCATTACACAAGACAAACGTGAGAAGAGGAAATACCGGCTGTCTGTAATGGAAATCATTTGTCTGAAGTTAGACTAAATAATTGTCTTAGTTTGGTACAAGGACACCATATTGAATGTGGGGTTTACACCGTCAGTAACACGGACGTCGGACGTCGGACGTCTGGCGGTGGTGTAGTAGCAACGTGTAGTGTGTGGTGGTAGCAGTAGTAGTCTAGTATGTCTATATAGGAACACATACACACTATCTCTCTCTCTCTCTCTCTCTCTCTCTCTCTCTCTCTCTCTCTCTCTATCTGTCTGTCTATCTATCTGCCTGTCTGTCCATCCATCTAACCATCCATCCATCCATCCATCCATCCACCCATCCATCCATCCATGCATCCATCCATCCATCGTGGCTATGTGGAGGCGCAGGCATGACTTTGTGGTAAAGAGCTTAATTACCAACCACATGATTCTGCGTTCAGTCCCATTGCGTGGCACCTTGGACAAGTGTCTTCTACTATAGTCTCAAGCTGACCAAAGCCTTGTGAGGATTTGGTAGATGGAAACTGAAAGAAGCCCGCCGTATGTATATATGTATATGTATACTTATAAATGTATGTATGTATGTATATATATATATATATATATATATGTATATATATATATATATATATATATATATATATATATATATATATATATATATATGTATATATATATATATATATATATATATATATATATATATATATATATATATATATATATGTTTACATACATATATACATATATATACATATATATGTGTATGTGTGCGTGTATGCGTATGTATATTTACGCAAGTATATATACATAGATGTATAGATATACATATATATCATATAAATATATATATATGTATATATATATATATATATATACACATACAAATACGTATTGATATGTATATACATACACACACACACACACACACACACACACACACACACACACACACACACACACACACACACATATATATATATATATATATGTATATTAATAGTTATCGCCAAGCTAATATGGCAGTCCAGGAAAATAGGATGAATGCTGCCGTTGATTAGCTCCAAGAGGCCATCGCCTCAGGCTAGCTATGTGACACACAAACCTGTGTTCAATATAACCTTCGAACAGAGCAAATCAGCAGCTTCCCCTTTCTGGTTCAACATCCACAGCCTAGTTTCGGGGTATTTGCCCCTTATCAATGTGGAGTAGCCGAACCCAGCAGGCGTCGCTGCTGACCGTCTGTTCGAAGGTTTATTTATCTATATTCAGTGGAATACATCCACTGTGTGTATGTGTGTGTGTGAAGGCGCGTGGCTTAGTGGTTAGGGCATTCGGCTCACGATCGTAAGTTCGTGAGTTCAATTCCCGGCGACGCGTTGTATCCTTGAGCAAGACACGTTATTTCACGTTGCGCCAGTCCACCCAGCTGGCAAAAATGAGTAGTACCTGTATTTCAAAGGGCCAGCCTTGTCACTTTCTGTGTTACGCTGAATCTCTCTGAGAACTACGTTAGGGGTACACATATCTGTGGAGTGCTCAGCCACTTGCACGCTAATTTCACGAGCAAGCTGTTCCGTTGATCGTATCAGCTGGGACCCTCGTCGTCGTAACCGACGGAGTGCTCTTTTATATGTATGCATGTATATACGCATATATACATATATATGTACATACGCATATAGCAGATTGAGTGTTATTAACACGACACTAAAGGTTTCATGTGAATATATATGCACGAAACCATTGGTATCATATAGACAACGCTCTACAATTAAAAGAGTTAAAAGAAATCTCTAATCCACTAATGCGATGGATTAATGATTATTTTAGTTCACTACGTGTGTGTGAGTGTATGAATATGTGCGTTCGTGTATGTGTGTATGTGTGTGTGCGTATGTGTGTGTTTGCATGTGTGTGTGTGAGTGTGTGTGTGTGTGTCAATACGCACATATCACGTGGTTTAATGGCAGTATAACTAGACATATTTGATGACATCACCCCACACAAATGGATGGCGTTATAGAACAGCCGCATTTGTTGTTATTGTTGCAATTGGCCGCATTTGATCAGGTCGCCATAACCAGACAGTTTGATGACGAGCCAAAAATTCCGAGACATACCAAATGTCACTCGTGTAGGAGAATTCCTTGGCAAAAGAAGAAAGAAAATAAAATTACGGTTTAGTCAGAGGTGAAAGGGCAGCGTCTGTGACATTTTTGTCGAGCCTCCGAAGTTGGTGTAGTGAGAGATGGAGGGAGGAAAATCACATTTTTTCTTTTTTTTTCTGTAACTGCAGTTGTAAGATACAAAGAAACTGCAGTTGTAAGATACAAAGATATCGATGTTTTGTCAGTGTGATTACAAAATAGCGGACTCCGCTAAAAGACCAGATGGAGCTGGTGTTAAACTGGGCGACGGGTTACGTCTAGTGTTATTTTATGACTGTTGCATATCAACCTCCACCAAATAATTCCGTGCAATGGTTAAAAAAAAAAATAATAAAAACGGAGCGTTAATCGAAGACGGAAACTGAGTGTTGGATTACTTTTTTCATAATTCATTAATTATATCACTGAGTCGACATCTTCTTCTCTTAAATAAAACTGGTGTGACATCGGTGCATTTATCGTGCATCTATTCAGCTCTTGCACTCGTTGCACTTACTGCAGAGAGTGCATATATTGAAACAGTAGTGGGATGTGTAATTACAGGAATAAATGTCATCGAGAAATTATATGAATATTATGACAATTGTCTGGTTTTCTGCTGGCAGACGACCGTCTATCTACTAACACTAGACACTTAATGTCTTCAATTGATAATGGCAGCATTTATTTATGTTTTGTTTATTGTTGTTTTTTTTTCGTTTTGGGATTTTGTTTGTTTTTTGTTTGTTTCGTTTGTATTTCACTTCCACCGGTAAATTTTCTGACATATGACCTTCAGTGAGGTCCTGCTCATAATTTCTCATTTCACCAATACCTACCTACCTACTTATTTACTTACCTACCTACCTACCTACCTAACTACCTTCCTACCTACCTACCTACCTACCTACATACATACATACATACGTACATATGCATATACTGTACATCGTTATACATGTATATGTGTATGCATATAAATATATATATATATATATATATATATATATATATATATATATATATATATATATATATATATATGCATATACATATATGTATGTATATATACATAGATATATGTATATATATATATATATATATATATATATACACATATATATATATGTATATATATATATATGTGTGTGTGTGTGTGAGTACATGCATTTATGTATGTATAATTGTATATACATAAATGCATGTACACACACACATACACACACACACGTGTGTGTGTGTATGTGCGTGTGCATGCATGTAAGTCCGTGTGTGTGTGTGTGTGTGTGTGTGTGTGTGTGTGTGCGAGTGTGTACGTGAGTGCTTATTTCATTTCAAGTCGGTATTTAAAAAGTAAAGTTAAAAGACCAAATATTATTGGTATAAATGTGATTTTACAATCTGGTTATAGAAGCTGGAGGTTCCAAAGCAGTTTTCCCCAGTTTACCTCTTTCTGTTTGATCCCACCCTGCGCCCACCCAAGTGTTATTCATATCAGCAGGGCAGCTGACATCTATGACATTACATATGTGTTCTTGTTTGTACTAAACAGCAATATCCGGCCTGTTTGTTATGCTTGTATTTACTAGAATTTGAATATTCCACCAATATACCTTATTCGTTTATTCTGTTATTCTTTTACTCCTTTCAGTCATTTTGACTACGTCCATGCTGGGTGTTCACGGCGCCTTGAAGGGTGTTAGTCGAGCAATTCAACCCCTAGGGCTAATTGTTTTCTAAATCGTAGTACTTATTCTATCGGTCACTTTTGCCGAACCGCTAGGTTACGGGGACGTAAACATACCAACACTGGTTTTCAAGCGATGATGCTTACGATTCACATGGTTCCCGGTTCAGTCCCACTGCGTGGCACCTTGGGCAAGTGTCTCCTACTATAGCCTCGAGCCGACCAAAGCCTTGTGAGTGGATTTGGTAGACGGAAACTGAAAGAAGCCCTTCATATATATGTATATACATATACATACATACATACATATATATATATATATATATATATATATATATATATATATATATATATATATATATATATATATATATGTATGTGTGTATATGTTTGTGTGTCTGTGTTTACGTCCCCGTAACTTAGCGGTTCGGCAAAACAGATCGATAGAACAAGTACTAGACTTACAAAGAATAAGTCCCCGGGGGTCGATTAGCTCGACTAAAAAAAGCCGGTGCTCCAGCATGGCCACAGTCAAATGACTGAAACAAGTAAAAGAGCATGGGAATATTCCACCAGCCTTCCTTGTGCTGGTATTTGCGTACGAACTCAATAACAAGAGGATTCTCAATAATCATTCCCGGACATTATTTTTTCCGAACGGCATCGTATATAACGTATATAACGTGGCATCGCACGAGACAGTTGTACCTTGATGATATTTTGGGGCAGCTGCTAACCACGCGTGTGATATCTTCCGCAGAAATATCACATAATCTACGTTTTCGGATCCATCTTGGAGCACCAAGGAGTTCACTGTGTCTTTTGTTGATAAATTTCATAGCAATATGTATGTATGTATGTATGTATGTATGTATGTATGTATGTGTGTGTGCATGTGTGTGTGTATGTATCTGTATGTTTGTGTGTATATGTGTGTATGTATGTGTATGTATGTGTGTATGTATGTGTGTATGTGTGTGTGTATGTGTGTATGTATGTATATATGTATGTATGTGTGTATAAATGTATGTACGTACATACGTAGTATGTATGTACGTATGTATATATGTATATATGTATGTATGTATATATCTATATATGTATGTATATATGTATGTATGTATGTATGTATGTATGTATGTATGTATGTATGTGTGTAATTATAAACGTATATATTTTAATGAGCATACAATTGTGATAAATTGGATTTTTGTCGTCACTCACACATGTATCACAGACACATACAGGGTGCGGTGAATAAACTGTCGTCTAAATTACACAAAAATGAAAATAACACTAATGACGTCTCATTTTAACAGATATATTTACAAAAATTACATAAAACTATCTTGAAATACTAAAGAGTAAATTTATTCAATAAAATCGCCATTGGCTTCAACGACGGCCTCCAGATGACTTCGGAATCTTCTGAGACTCTTCTGGACAGTCTCCTTATTCAAGTTGGTGAATGCTGCTATAATCCTTGCCTTCAGTTCATCTTTGGTGTTACAAGAGGTTTTGTTGGTCTCTCCCTCATCTGTGCCCTATATATAATAATCAAGGGAGTTGCAGTCTGAGGAGTTAGGGGACCAGATGTTAGGGGTGATGTGGTTGCAGAAATTGTCTGACAGCCATGACTGGGTTCTCCTACTTGTGTGGCATGGTGCAGAGTCCGGTTGCCAGACGTAGGGTCTTCCAGCAGCCACCCTCTTGACCCAGGGCAGCACTACCTCCTCCAGCACTTGATGTAGGCCTCCGTGTTGAGTCTGATGCCATGTGGGAAGATGAATGGAGCCATAACGTCGCCGTCACTATTGATCATTCAAGACACTAAGATATTGACTGAATGTTTGATTTTTATCACTCGTTTCATGTCCTCAGATTGCACTGTCCTTAGACTGAAATCCAAGCACTCTTAAATATTCGTATTGGAGCTTCCAGCACGAATGCTAAGCAGTATAGCACGTCGATTCCAAATTTTTGGAACGTGAATTGCGTCACGTTCTTCTCACAGACGGTGCCCAACTGACCCTCCTATACTGTGCAGTCGACAAAATCAAAAACAGACAATGCGCATGCATAAGATTGAAAATTTAAAATGGCGACTGTTTACTCATCGCATCCTGTACATATGAACACACGCACACACACACACACACACACACACACACACACACACACACACACATCTGTGTGTGTATGTATATGCATGCAAACACACATACAGATTCGTATCATACGATTATATTAACTATAAAAATAGGTTAATAGACATCACAAACATACACCTATGTTTACGATGTCTGTGTGAGTGTGTGTGTGTGTTTGTGTGTTTGTGTGTGTGTGTGCAAGCATGCATCTATCCGTCCGTCTGTCTGTCTGTCTGTCTGTTTGTCTGTCTGTCTGTCTGTCTGTCTATCTATCTATCTACCCGTCCGTGTGTCGGTCTAAATATATATATATATATATTTATGCTTACACATATTATACAATCACATACGCCTGAATACAAACACAGAGACACACAACTAATATTTGTTTCCATACATATATAGAAATGCGTTTTGTTTTTGTCTGAGAATGTGTGTGTGTGTGTGTGTGTGTGTGTGTGTGTGTGTGTGTGTGCGCGCACAATCTAATTTAATAAAATTCTAAAATCTGATGATTTATCTAAAATTTTGCTGTGTCACGTTGACCTTATATTTTGAAATCATTAACACATGCAAGAGTCACACACACACACACACACATTTATATATGTAAAAGAATACATACATACATATATATATATATATATATATATATATATATATATATATATATATATATATATATATATATATATATATATGTAAAAGAATATATACGTATATATATTTGATTAATAAATTCAAAATAGGATAAAAATCTTTTACAAGAATTTTATCAGGAAGCTAGTGTGTAAAAAAATTCATAAGGGAAATTTCTATTCCCAAGAATATAATTATTCGTTTATATTTATATAAGGGCATTACTACAGAATAATGCCACACAACAGACTTCCCAAATAAACACATTTTAGTACCGAATGCGAGGAAAAGCAACCCTAAAAAAAAACCAGCCTTTTTTAAAAATAAAAACTCCCTACTTTAAAGTTCAATGAGTTCGAGCGGGTATTTGGCTGGTGCTTCCACATAAATAAATAAAAATGGATCACTCAACAATTTTAGTTCAGTTTCTATCTTTCTGAAGTCAGAAAATCTGGTTGTAAAATCTTCTGACAAAGTCTCACATAATTTAGTGTATTTTTCAAAGTTCACAGGAAATTCTTCATGTCTTTTAGATAAATTCTGAAAAATGTACAATTTCTCTACCCTTCAACTGTATTATGAAAAGTTCTAATTTCTTAGTAAAACTTGTTATTCGCTCAAACATTTCCCTTGTAAATGCAAATTAAGTTCAGCTAACATTTCAGTGCTATCCACTAAGAAGGACAGATCATTCAAACATTCTTCATTTACGAAAAAAAATCTACATTTTGCAGTTTGTTCTGCATGAACTGTTTTATTTCAGGCAACAATAATTGAAATCTATTCAAAGCTGCTGCTTGACTGAGTCATCTGACGTTTGAGAAATAAATAACGCCTTCATACTCACTGCCAACTTCTACTTTGAATGTACGATGGTTCAAGCCCTGAGATCTGATAAAATTAACAACTTTTACAATATCTGTCATCAACTGTTTCATAGTTAATTTTGAGCATATAATTGCTGTGATGATTCAAGCAGCAATAGCTAAGTATATCATGATCAATCATTTCTTTGAATAAAGTAATAAACCCCATTATCTTTACCAGTTAATGCAGGGGCACCATCAGTTGTCATCCAATTAGTTTTATTTCTATCAACATTGAACTTTTCTAATGATAAATTGACACGCTCAATTATGTCCCTGCCAGTTGTTGTTCCCTTCATATAACACACGTCCAACATTTCTTCAATGATATTAAAATGATATCAATTCGTCTGATAAAAGTAACCAATTGTGCAGTGCCACTTTGTTCAGTACTTTCGTCCAATGCCAAACTGTGATGAACACAGATAATTGAGTATGCAATGTACCCACAATACTGTCAGCTAAGTCATCAATTTTTCTACCAATTGTCTGATGCGACAGACTTGTTTCATTGAATGAGTTCACCTTCTCGGGACAATATTCATTAAAAGCAATTACAATACGATGAAGTAGTTGTATGCTGTCAACTTAATGCGACAGTCCCCTGAAGGGAATGTCTCCCTCTTGTAAACATAAGGACACAGGAAATGTGTCAAGGCCGACAGGAAGCGGTGCAGCTTCCTAGGTCTAACCAACAGTAGTATTATTCCGTTCAGGGGACTGTCACATTAAGTTGACAGCATACAACTACTTCATCGTATCACTACTGGATAAATCTCTCTGAGAGATTTAGAAAGTATTATTTCCAATTACAATACATTCTTTTATTAATTCGCCATCTATCAATGGCTTACCCTTCAGAGTCAATTTTTCAGCTGTTAAATAACTAACTTTTGTACATGTACCAGTTTTCCCAACACGTTTTTTGAAATTTTGTTGTGAACTAAGCTTCTTCTTCAATTCATCTCTTTTCATTTTCCTTCTTTCTCCGTTCAATTCATTATATTGTGACTCATATTTGGTAGCATAGTGACGCTCAATATTATATTCCTTGCATACGGCAATTTTATCATTACATATGAGGCAGATAACATTATTGCATGTTTCAATTACGAAATAATTTTCTGCGCATAAGATATTGAATTTTCTCTTTTCTTCTGTTATCTTTCTCTTCTTAGAATCAGATGCCATGACCAAATAATGGGCTATTAAAATTAACAATTAAAATTATTACGTAATCATGCTGATATGAATATTCCAGAAATCAGAAAGAAAAAAGACTAAATACGCTCTTTCGCCTAAAGCTTTAGCATTAGGCTTAGCTTAGACTACAAACACTGAAGTACCACTGAAGCCATTATCACTCGACATTATAAACAAGGTTAGGAAATAACACAATCAATATTGACCCGACCGCAAAAGATTTGAAATTGAAACAATGGCTGTTAATTATGCATCAACAAAATGGCTGACTGTACGACGTAGAGTCAGCCATTCTACGTCATAAACCCCATGACCTCCTTCATTTTATCTTCCTCTATTGGGGTTTTCATTGGTCCGTTCAAAATAGCACACCCCGAGAATAATTTTCTCATCATACATTATCAAAGTAAATGAAAATATGAATGGAATTAGAATTTGAATCATCAGCGGGCCGCATGGAAATATTCTGTGGGCTCGCAGGCCGCAGGTTGGACATCCCTGGTTTAGTGCAGTTGTCATGTCTACAGTGAAACAAATATTTAACGTTTGTGTTTGCGCGTGTCCTTATGTGTTACCGTGTGTTACAGCTGTGGGAAACAGTAATGTGTTTATATGTATAGATTTGGAAGGATAACAAAAGTGGGGAGAGAGACACACACACTCACACAGAGGGAGAGGAAGAGAGAGACAGACAGACAGAGAGGGAGAGAGAGAGAGAAATAGAGAGAGACACGCACAGAGGGAGAAGAAAAGAGAGAGATAGACAGAGAGGGAGAGAGAGAAATAGAGAGAGACACACACAGAGGGAGAAGAAAAGAGAGAGACAGACAGAGAGGGAGAGGAAAAGAGAGAGAGACAGAGAGGGAGAGAGAGACAGACATAGAGGGAAAGAGAGAGAGACAGAGATGCAGTGAGAGGCAGAGAGGGAGAGAGGGAAAAGAGAGACAGACAGAGAGGGAGAGAGAGACAGACAGAGAGAGAAAGAGGGAGAGAGAGAAAGAGGGAGAGAGAGAAAGAGGGAGAGAGAGAAAGAGAGAGTAGGTGTAAGTGAGATCGAGTGTGCGTGTGAGAGAGAACGAGTATGAGACATTGAGTAAGTGTGTGTGTATGTGAGAGAGAGAAAGAGAGTGAGCGAGTGAGAGCTAGGGAGAGTGAGAGTGAGAGACAGATAGAGAGAAAGAATATGAGTAAGTGTGTGTGTGTGAGAGAGAGAGAGAGAAAGAGATTGAGTGAGGGAGTGAGAGATAGGGAGAGTGAGAGTGAGAGAGTGTGTGTGTGTGTGTGTAAAAGAGAGAGAGAGTGTTTGGGGGGGTAGTGTGTGTGTGTGTGTGTGTGTGTGTGTGTGTGTGTGAAAGAGAGATAGAGCGTGCATGTGGGGTAGAGAGAGAGAGAGAGAGAGAGAGAGAGAGAGAGATAGAGAGAAATAGAGAGGACGTGAGAGAAAGAGAAACAGAGAGTAGTGAATGACAAATATATGTTTTGTATTCTGCGGATCGAATATGAATTCCTCCGAAGAAGAATTGAATTGGCACCACAGCTCGGTGGTCACTTCGATAAATGATAGCAGATGCTTTCAATGCACGTCATCCCGGAAGGACTCCACTTCTCATTGCTTTTCTCAGTGTGTGTGTGTGTGTGTGTGTGTATCATTATGGATATTCTAGCTTAACGCGGATATTCCTCAGGAAAGCCAAAACACTGCGGTTCCTATATGTCTCGTATGGACATATTGTGCCAAAAAAGCACAAATTTACCAGTAGCAGACGAGAAGAGCCCAGAAGCGGCGATGGAATTGCTATATCCAGCAGGATGAATTTTGCCGAGGTCTTCTATACATTTAGAAAAAAATATACCAATTCTTATACAAATAAGTGTTTAACACTTGAAATTTCAACAAAGGATGAAAGGAATGAACTTTACATATTTCAGAAGGATTAATTTGACAATTTATAGAAAGGACAGTATATATTTTATTATGATTTTTAATTTTTTAATATTTCTAATGTTTTAATATATATATATATATATACTATTGGTTCTTAATGCATCTCTGAAGAGCGGAATTACTGATAATAAGATGATCTTTAGATCACTTTGTGATTATAATAATATCCGCGAAACGATCGTAAGATATTTAACTCTTTAAATTTTAGGTTCCTTTATATTTTATATTTTAGACTTTACAATAGTCTTGCTTATTACGCATAAATTTTTATACGCATATATATTCAGACATATATTTATCTATATTCAGATTTTTATATATATTGATATTTATATTTCGTATATTTATGTTTTAAATTTTAAATTTATTATGTTGCCGTGTCATGTTGGATGTATGTCTTTCAAAATATTAAATATTGATTTCCTGAGTATATTATTGATGAGTTTATGAATTTATTAATAATATAAAAACACACACACACACACACACACACACACACACACACACACACACACACATATATATATATAACTCATATATATATATATATATATATATATGAGTTAAGGAACTTCTCCATTCCTTAACTCTTGTATTCTTATTCGCATACCCGGCAATGCTGGTCTTTTTTCAGTTTATCGTACTTCGATAGGAAAAACTCCACAACCTTCCGTTTCTATAAACCACTATTGTCTCTGAATGTTGATTTTTATATTAACTACGGATTGCTTGAAGCTAACTATCTTCCTACACCTCGATCCCTGGATCTTATATATATATATATATATATATATATATATATATATATATATATATATATATATATATATATATATATATATATATATATATATATATATATATATATATATGCAGCACGGATATTTGTCAGTGAACAGGTCGCGGTCTCAAAGCGACGAAAATATTTTGACAAATTAAATTTAAACGTTGAAGTGAATCTAACGGTTTTTGTGTGTTTTTAAATGACTTATAAACACCTTCCAAGCTGCAATTGCATATATATATGTGTATACACACACACACACACACACACGCACACACACACACACGCACACACACACACACACACATTATTTAAAACAGTATGATTTGGTTCTGTGGTACTTCAAGTTTTGCAGGCCCCTAAAGGGAGTCCATCTCCTTCAGGCTTCTGGAATGCTGAATAGAGAGAGAGAGAGAGAGCCAAGGAGTCCCAGATGGCTACTGGAAGATAAGCTGCTATTGGTGAAAGAGGGTCACATGGTATTGTAGTGAATACTGTCAAATCGTTAGCGACACCAAGGCCATCATAAAGGGTGGTTTCTTTGCGTGGTTGTTAAACACATGAGTGTATGTGTGTGTGTGTATGTGTATGTGTGTGTGCGTGCGTGTGCGTGTGTGTGTATATATGTATGCATGTATGCATGTATTTATGTATCTCTCTTTAAGCAATGTAGTGCTGAGCCAGCCTAAATGAAATATTTACAGCTCCAAGTAAATAGCATTGGATGTTGCTTATTTTCATATGTTCACCCGCTGGCATGTCTGCCTGTATATATCTATACGTACGCATGTATGGTTCTTTTCTGTTTTTAATTATTTAAATTCTTCCCTTGAGGAAGGACCTGGTTTCTCATAAAGATACAAAGCTCCATCAACAGAATGTTGTTAACGAAATAAATGTCACGTTTTAAACTTCAGAAAATTCTTGCATATTTTTTCCCTTCCACGTATAGATAGTATTTGTAATGCGCGAGTCAATTGGTTGATTTCTTTTTCTGAATATCCGTCAGTTAGCCATTTACTCACGAAACCAAGTGCACCAGTTATTATTGGTATAAATGTGAATTTGTAATCCGGATATAGAAGCTGGAAGTTTCCAAGGAGTTGTCCATAGTCATCTTCTTTCTCTTTGATTTTTCAAAGAAATATTCACATCAGTTGGACAGCTGACATCTATAACGATATGTACTTTTTCCCGTCTGTTCCAAACAACAATATCCGGCTTTTTATGCTTACACCTAACATATGTTTTGATGGGAATGTTCCACCAGTATTCCGTGTACTGATATTTGTGTACGTATTCAATAACAAGGGGATCCTCTCTCTGTGTATGTATGTATGTATGTATGTATGTATGCATGTATTTTTTAAACAAAAATCTGAGGCTTACCACTAAGATTGCTGTCTATCAGAAGAAAGTGTTTGCTTAATCTAAATACTATTCTGTGTTTTGTTGGCACTCCGTCGCTTACGACGTCGAGGGTTCCAGTTGATCCGATCAACGGAACAGCCTGCTCGTGAAATTAACGTGCAAGTGGCTGAGCACTCCACAGACACGTGTACCCTTAACGTAGTTCTCGGGGATATTCAGCGTGACACAGTGTGACAAGGCTGACCCTTTGAATTACAGGCACAACAGAAACAGGAAGTAAGTGTGACAGAAAGTTGTGGTGAAAGAGTACAGCAGGGTTCGCCACCATGCCCTGCTGGAGTCTCGTGGAGCTTTAGGTGTTTTCGCTCAATAAACACTCACAACGCGGGGTCTGGGAATCGAAACCGCGATCCTATGACCGCGACTCCGCTGCCCTAACCACTGGGCCTTTGCGCCTCCAAATGCTATTCTAGGCAAAGTGTAAATCGAGAGAAATGAGGTCAATACATTTATCGCAGAATTTAAAAGTAAGGAAACTAAAGAATGAAAATAATGGTGTTACATTTTGAATCACAATCATTTGAATAATCAATAGATTTTTTTTACCAATCAGCATGATGGAATATACATCCCGTTGTCGCTGTCCTGTAGGCTTTTGCAGCTCATTGAAGACTCTACATCGAAATTCTTCTCGATTAAGTAGAGTTATCCCAACGGAGGAAGCCATAGCGTTACTTTGTTTTGACTTTCTCATATTGTTTTCTTGGCAGGTAATCTGAGGTGATTGTCATTGAATCCGCCAACTGAATGGCCGTTGGCCTACAAGGATCTCATCCAGCCTTCGACAAATCTTATTAGTCCTGCTGAAGGTCTAGATACCCCACTCACGTGAGTAGCAAGTTACTCAAGTGAAGGGGCCGGTTTAGTCGCCGACCACCCGATCATGAATAAATTTTTCTTCGTAAGTTATTTAACAGATATACAGTGAAATATATATTTACTTCACCTTACAAAATCTTGGTCTATAATACAGCAACAATTAACAATGAAAAACTAGTGCAACAACCGACCGTTTTTAATTTCAGTTCCCTCTCTCATGACCGATCCTCGTTCATTGTATTTAACAGACTAAATTCTGATATGTAAACTAGTATCATTTTTCGGGGATACATTTATAACTAGTCCGAAGAAATGATAAGGATGTATTTAATTTAATATTCGTATGAGTTTACATAATTCATTATATGTATAACCCATCTTGATTGGTAAAAAATTGAAACGATCTTTACTTATTAAAATATAATAATGTCATTCCATTCTCACTTACTTTGTATATACATATACTTTATATATATGTATATATTTTGTTATCATTTGCTGCCGAATGTAACTGCGCTGGCGCGGTGGATTTGAAAATTATAATGTATACGTATGTAGCACGTGCATTTTCGGTGCTGCACAAATATGCATTAATTTTAGCGCCCTTACTGAAGAAGCACGGATGGCAAATTAATTTATTTGCACATTGATGCAGAAACTCGAGTCTAAGGGTAACTACAATAATATTTTTATTTTCATTCCCTTTGCAATTACTCGTATTAACTGTCCCTTATAGCATGTAAGGTGTCCTATTAAAGGTAATCTCTTGTATGTATAAGTACGTAAATTATTTGTACACTATTTATATATATTGTGTATATGTATATATATATATATATATATATATATATATATATATATATATATATATATATATATATATATATATATATATATATATATATATATATATATATATATATATATATATATATATATATATATATATATATATATATATATATATATATATATATATATATGTATATGGAGTGGCTGTGTGGTAAGTAGCTTGCTTACCAACCACATGGTTCCGGGTTCAGTCCCACTGCGTGGCACCTTGGGCAAGTGTCTTCTACTTTAGCCTCGGGCCGACCAAAGCTTTGTGAGTGGATTTGGTAGACGGAAACTGAAAGAAGCCCGTCGTATATATGTATGTATATATATGTATATGTGTGTGTTTGTGTGTCTGTGTTTGTCCCCCTAGCATTGCTTGACAACCGATGCTGGTGTGTTTATGTCCCCGTCAATTAGCGGTTCGGCAAAAGAGACCGATAGAATAAGTACTAGGCTTACAAAGAATAAGTCCTGGGGTCGATTTTCTCGACTAAAGGCGGTGCTCCAGCATGGCCGCAGTCAAATGACTGAAACAAATAAAAGAGTAAGGAGTAAAGAGTATACATACATATACATACATATATATATACATATATATATATATATATATATATATATATATATATATATATATATATATATATATATATATATATATATGTAGGTATGTATATATACATATACATTTATCTATATACATATACATACATTCATACATACATATGTATGTATATTTATATACATGTATGTATATATTTTCATACACTCGCACACATATACATATATACAAATATATCTATATATAGATATAGATAGATTGAGAGAGAGAGAGAGAGAGAGAGGGAGAGAGAGAGGGGGGAGCGAGAGAAATAAAAAGAGGCATGTACTTCTAGCATGATTGATATATGTATTTATTAAGAAGCGAAAAGTATAGATTGAATTTTGAAAGAATCAAATCACAATATATATATATATATATATATATATATATATATATATATATATATACGGCTTCAAACAGACCTACACATGTTTCTACTGCATCGATTAGTAAGCATTGCAATTTCAGCCTTAACATAATATCGGTGCAGTTATATGTCTATACACATACATAGGTTCAAGAATACCTGTTTATGGACATGTATGCAAATGTGCATGCACCCCCCCCCACCCCCCGCACACACATATACATGTTAACACAAGAATGAAGCCTTGGAGGCATTTTGGGATTAAAGACATATGTAGTCTCCTCGTGCTGTCGGTGAGACTGGCGTTTGGCTTTCAAGTTTTAAATATGAAACCAACACAGTACATTGCTTCGGGGTTTTGTTATATGAGAAGGCAACGCAGTAAAACTCTCGGACACATTCAATGGAGCACTCTAAGAGGGAATCTTTGGTTATATTCGCTTTTATGGTATATTGGGTATTGTCGTTTACTGGAGTTTTCTTAAAGTAACTGCTTTCTTCTGCGGAAAGAAAGAGAAAGAAATACTGGATTAGAGAAAAAAAAAAACGCAGAGAGAAAATGTTTAACAATATAGTCAATCACTTCAGTAATACTAATTAAATGTGATGCATGTATATATATATGTATGTGTATGTATGTACATATATATGTGTATATGTATGCAAGTATTTATGTGAATATCCAACTGCACATTTATATATATGTGTGTGCGTGTATATATGTATATACACATATATATACATACATATACATATATATATATATATATATATATATATATATATATATATATATATATATATATATATATATATTGATAGAAAAGGTAAGACAACAAAAGAATGAAAGAGACCTCGATATTATATAAATAGAAGAATTTATCTGTAAATAATATGTGACAATTATTCGGTAGCCATGATAAAACTCCGAATTTCGGATGCCGGGGCGGAAACCCACGCCGCCATCTCTTCAGTTATCTGACCATCATTTTCATAGCATTCTTCAATGGCCAGATAACTGAAGAGATAGCGGCGTGGGTTTCGAAACTCGGAGCTTTATCATGGCTTCCGAATAATTGTCACATATTATTACAGATATATATATATATATATATATATATATATATATATATATATATATATATAAACTTACTTGGAAATGGATGCGTGGCGTTCAATCATATAATAATATAAATATACATATATGCACATACTTACATATATATGTATATACGTATGCATATATGAGCACAGGACGTCACAGAACGTAAACAACATGAAATAAGAAATACGAAAACATGGAATACGAACTTTTTTTGCGAACAACGAAAGAAACAAACGGGAAACAAAACAAGTTACATAAACAATGACCCTTCATCAAATATTATCAGACATCCACAACAGACATCGTCATACAACTACAAACAATATCACACAATTGTAATAAACATCACCACACAACCGCATACGATTTCATCATGCGACATTATCAGCCATCTTCGCACAGTTATATCATACAGTTATATCAAACATTACCAGCCAATCGCATTAATATCACCACACAACTACCTCACAGAAACACAACAAACATCATCACACAACTACACCGAACAGCATCACATAATTGCATTAAACATCATCACACAGCCGTATCAAACATCACCGCAACCCCCACACAACCGTCAGAAATTACTATAACCGTAGATACCCACCTGACTTTTGACAACAACACCGGCGTTTCCCCATCACAATACCATGTTTATTTACATTGTAGATTGTGGCTTGTCCAATTTTTGTTTCACAGTTACATGCAACGTTAGGTCCTACACAATAAACAGAGATGCTATCGGTTAATATTGTTTATATTAAAATATATAATTAAAATTACACGCTTAAAAGTGTCATAATGGGCAACAGGCAAACGGAGCTGTATATCTGATGTAGATCTGACGACCAAATTAAGATCATACCAGAAGACCTCCGAAAAACTTCATTCATATCAATTAATACCTGTAAATATTTTACTGGTTAAGTTAACATTGTTTATACGGCAACATATAATGTTTAGAAACGTATGTTTCTTTATAGTTTGAATAATGAGTCGATGAAGAGAAACGAAACCATTTTCCCGAAATATCATGTTGTCCATCGCTATCATTTCTACTATAGGTACAAGGCCTGAAATTTTGGGGGAAAGGATGAAAGCCAAAGTTGACCTGGGTGAAATTTGAACTCAGAACGTAGCAGCAAACGAAATACCGCCAGGTATTTCGCCCGGTGTGCTAACGTTTCTGCCAGCTCGACGCCGTATGTTCTCCATCGATATCAACAACACAACGTATATACACAGAACGAGAGAAAAAAAAGCCAAACTCTTCAAAAATATGTCTCAGCTTGGTTGCAGTCTGATGACTGAAACAAGTAAACGATAAAAGATGGAGGATAACACAAACATTCAATCGAATTGACTTGATCAAATTTTCAAACACACAAGATATTCCGTTAGAAATAAATAATCTCAGACAACCTGGTACAGGACACTTGCATAAAAGTGCCGAAATTTAAATGATCGTATTTTGCTGTAAAATTTCTTCCAGGCGGACGACACACGTATTTCAAGTATTGGGTCATTCTATAAATAATGCGATTTTTTCAATTGCACGAACTAAAAGACGGAGGGGGACGGGATAAACTACCTGCATCAATTTGCTAATAAAGCAGGTTGTAATTTTATCTTGTACTTATTCTTAGTGTAAGTTTTGAAGAGTGCACAGTTCGATTTTAAAAGTTATATTTTCTAAGCTATAATGGAAGTGACAAAGGAGCATATTTTGCTTTATGAGTTCAATAAAGGCAACGATGCAGCGGAAAGTGCGAGGAATAATGCAGTATATGGGGATTAGACAAATATCGAGCTGGAAACTATAGCCTAGAAGACAAGCCTCATCCCAGAAGATCTGTAGAGCTCGACGAGGACGTCCTGCAAACCCTGGTAGAAGAAAATCCCATCGTAATTGTTGAGGAACTAGCAGAGAAACTTGGATTTGGTCATTCAAAAATTCATCGACACCAGCACTAGAAGAAAAACGACCATCTTTGGTTTCAAGACGAAAGGTGTTCTTCTATCAGGATAATGCTCAGTCACATAGCAAGGATGACTTTCCAAAAGCTGGAGCAGTTTGAATAAGAAACGATGCCCCAGCCATCAGATTCGTCGGGACATCTGATTATCA
>NC_142936.1:85757235-85769735 GCF_046866305.1 Octopus bimaculoides | reverse complement strand
TACACTTTATCGTGCAGTTACTGTTAATACTTCATTTAGAGAATTAACATTGCTATATATATATAATATATATATATATATATGTATCGATTTAAATAAGAGCTCAAAACTGATCCATTGAAAATACTTTATTATGATGATGACCTATGATCATTTCGATGCGATATCCAGATCGATTCATGCATATTATAAAATATGGGATACTGCATCTCCTCGGGGTCTTATTAGTAGGGGTCTTATATTTTTGCCAAATTTTGGTATAAATATATAAATACACACACACACACACACACACACACACACACATATATATATATATATATATATATACGAGGGGAAGTCAAAAATTATCCGCACTTTGGCCATAACATATCTTTATGTTATGACCATGGTTATACTGTAAAGCCAGAAAAAAAATTGCGCGATCGGGCTCAAACTTCGATCACATGACCACAATACTATGAAGTATAAGCACGCATACGCGACAATAATAAAGATATGTTATGGCGAAAGTGCGGGTAATTTTTTACTTCCCCTTGTGTATATGTGTGTGTGTGTGTTTTAAATAAAATGAGACAACAAAACCAAGGCTGTGTGGAATTTTCAGGACATTCATAAAGAGAAAGGTAGTCTTACAGCTGTTTCTGGGACATTAGGGATATCCCTTCATCAGAGCCAATATGAGAGAGTTAACTAGAGGGAAATAGTATAGTTCAATATAAGGAGTTATTTTGGAAAAGGATGGGTGTAAGAAGTATAAAGGGAAATCAGAGAATAAAAATAAAAGTAAAAATATATGTAGGATGTTACAATTGCAGTTCCATTATCCAAGGAAAGTGTTGTGTAGAATGGGTAGAAATGCTTCTTGTCCATGGTATGTAGATTCCGATAGGAGTTCATGCTTTGTTATTACAAGTGGATAGTGTGGAGACATAAATTCCATTTGCTGTTCATTCAAAGGGGTCATGTGGTGTGAATGAAACTTTGAGAATGTACTGGTAGCGCTAAATAGCTAGAGAGAAGAGAATATATATGTTTCCATAATGCTAATACGTATGTACGGCTTGTCTTTTAATGTTATTGCCGATCCAGCAATTACTTTGGTTCCGATATTTTTCCATCCCTTTTAACTTTTGTGTCAATTACTTCATTTCTATAAAATGTTTCAATGTTTTCGTTCAACTCATTCCATTTTGGAGTTTGGTTTAAGTTATCAATCGTTATTTCCAAAGCAATCGACTTTCTCGACATTTAAAATTTTACAATTCCATCTCAAAAATAATTAGCAAAATTAGGCGCAGGAGTGGTTGTGTGGTAACTAGCTTGCTTACCAACCACATGGTTCCGGGTTCAGTCCCTCTGCGTGGCATCTTGGACAAGTGTCTTCTACTATGGCCTCGGTCCGACCAAAGCCTTGTGAGTGGATTTGGTAGACAGAAACTGAAAGAAGCCCGTCGTATTTATGTATATATATATATATATATATATATATGTGTGTGTGTGTGTGTGTGTGTGTGTGTGTGTGTGTGTGTGTGTGTGTGTGTGTGTGTTTGTCCCCCTAGCATTGCTTGACAACCAATGCTGGTGTGTTTGTGTCCCCGTACTTAGCGGTTCGGCAAAAAGAGACCGATAGGATAAGTACTAGGCTTACAAAGAATAAGTTCCGGGGTCGGTTTGCTCGACTAAAAAGCGGTGCTCCAGCATGGCCAAACAGTCAAATGACTGAAACAAGTAAAAGAGTAAAAGAGTAAAATACATATATATATATATAAAAAAAACATAATTGTTAAGAGTTCGTTTTGAGTGTGCCCCCCCCCCCCACTCAATCTGCAAGAAATGAAATGAGATGGAAACGTCGAAATATTCTTTCGGAATACGTAAAATGCAAAAAGCAAAACAAAAACAACAACAACAACAAAAAAAAACAAACAAACAAAAACCGCACCAGAACCGCAAACAATCTCGTGATTACGTGAAACCGTGCAAAGCCAGTACTGTGTGAGTCTATATGAATGTGTGTGTGTGTATGTATGTATGTATGCATGTATGTGTGTGTGTGATCCAACAGTTGTTCAGTTATACGTCCTATTCATGTCTATTCATGATAAAGACAACCCTCCTTTATGTGCATCCAATATTCGCCGTATGTAATGTAATAGATACATGCATGTACACGATTATATTCATACAGACTCTTGTAGATACTACACTAGATATATTTTATATCCTCAATGAGAACCGTTAAATTATGCAAAAATCAAGATAGATATACTTGCATGACATATACTCATTAATTTATAGTGAACTTACACAGCGTCATTAGATATTTTAAAAAGTCATTATTGAAGGGGTTTGTTGATAAATATACACTGTTAGCTTTGTGGTGAAAAAATACCCTCCAAAACAAACAAACAAAAGAACACGAACGGAATGATTACGTAACAGATTTTGTCTATCTGTGGGAAAAAAGAGCGGAACCAATTTGACTAGTTTCTTGTCCTTCTAGGTCTTTATCAAAGAACGAATACTCGTCATCTGCCATCTGACTAATCTATAGCTATTTGCAGTTTATAGTCATTATTAATAAAGAACGTCGTTAGCGCATGCGCTTTTGTGTTTATACTGACCAAGCCTTTTACCTTCCCGATGTTGTATGTATTGTACTAGCGATAAGCTATCAATACATACCCGAACACAATATAGCTAATCTTTCTCTGATGGTTTAAGAAGGGTGGAAGCTAGTTACATCGAGCCCACCTTTTTTGTTCAGTGAATGATAAAACTAATGTAGCTCAAATTAAATGGAGTCGCTTGAAACGGTCGTAATGCATCACCTCTTGATATCCTGTTGCTTATTTTGATTTTATTCACCTTACTTTGAGTTGCACGGACAATACCAGACTGACTTGGTGCTTCAACTTAAGTACCTAATTTAACTGTATGGCAATTATATATATATATATATATATATATATATATATATATATATATATATATATATATATATATATATATATATATGTGTGTGTGTGTGTGTATGTATGTATGTATGTATGTATGTATATATAGGTAGTGGGTAGCGATTCTTTTCACTACTTCAGGGAATGACGACCCTACCTGACACGAGTCCCGGGCTCAGCTGGCTCCGGCTGACAATTTCTCGGAAGATTCTACTTAATGAGAAGTAATTCTAAATTATTCAAGAAGCTTCGCGTTTCTCTTGGAAGTTTCGAGAATGTCTAGCGTTCCATTAAAAAAAAACAGCTTGCTTGCCCTGGTCTTTGCGTCTTAGTCGACTAGACTCTGAGCCAATCACGTCGGGGTCACCAATTTATGTAGTGAGAATATATGTCCAGTATCAAATATTGAAATGGCTACATGTATATTGTTAGAAGAATTCTTACAAAGAAGAAGAATAAATTCAAGAACTATATATTTACTACATAAAAATACATTTTATTAACTAGTTGTTGATGGAATATAATCAAAATGTAGAATCTAGTTGAATGAAGTAATCTATGCAAGGAAGTTCAGAAATTTAAATATAACAGCTAAGTGGTGGTTTTCAGTCATGTGGCTTAGAGAAATAGACAGGCATAGCAATGACGTGATTGTCTCAGAGTCTAGTCGACTAAGAAGCAAAGAGCTGGGCAAGCAAGCATTGTGTAATCTCTGAGATCAGAAAAAAGACAGATTGATCACCATTGGGACACCTTTCATTTTATGCCTGTTTGATCAAGACTGCCCTGGGTTAAACAGGAAACAATACCACTGAAGAAAGTCTGACTCAACAGTACAATTTCAAAAGGCTAACGATAGCATCAATGCGTTTTTAAGGAATACCTATTAAGGTCCCTTTCTTACATTATGTCAACGTCCCCTAAAACTGTAGTAAGTTACACTTTGTGAACCCCTACAAAAGAGTTGAAAAGATGAGCAATACTGGCAGGTTGCATGTGTAAGGGTGAATAACTGTCCTGGTTTCACTCTGGTATAAAGATGAATGAGGTTTATTATCCTGGTTATGTGATCAATAATTCTACTAATTACATTAGTAATTAGATACAACTACTAAGTACATTTTGGTCATGGGGTATACTTGGCCTCATTAATTATGAATCAATCGATGAATTGGTAAATTATAAATCTCTAGTTCATTATCACTACTAATCTACTGCCCTCACGCAAGTTCATCCAATTCACACGTCTCTTCTTTCCTTGTATTTTCTGTCAGGTTTCACTCTTCGGTTCAAAACATAAACCAATTATTTCGACCGATCTTTCCTCCACAAATGTCCTGCAAATCTCGAATTCTCTTTCGGTTCATGTTTTCTCAACAGAGGTCAAAATACGGAGGGTGAACTTTCACATCGACTCGGTCACCTCAGCGGTCTAGAAGTATCAACGGAACGGTTCCAGCTGATTCGATGGAACAACCTGCCCGTGAAATTAACGTGTAAGTGGCTGAGCACTCCACAGACACGCGTACACTTAAGGTATTGAGATGGTGCATAATTATTGCGGCTTTCTTCAACAAAAACAACAACAACATGTAATAAAAACATCTTTAAATGATTATTCCGGAGCATATTCACGATCTACTTCAATTACTGCTTCCCATTTGCTTGGCAGACGGTCAGACTGTCATTTAAAGATGTTTCTGTTAAATATTGTTATTGTCTTTGTTGAATAAAATTTGCTGAAAAAAAGCCGCAATAATTATGCACCAAGCCAATAATTCTTAGGAAGATCGCGTGACACAGGATGTAACAACGCTGGCCCTTTGAAAAATTGCTAATTTTTGCCAGTTGAGTGAACTGCAGCAATGTGAAATAAAGTGCCTTGCTGAAGGACACAACGCGCTGCCGGGGATTGAACTCATGACCATACGATCGTGAGCTGAATACTCTAACCACTAAGCCACGCGCTTTCACTGAACATAACACAAGAATCAGGGAAAGAAAACGTTTAGAGACAATTAAAATCAAAATGGAAGGCTTTCGATTTTGTGTAGTGACAACGAGTGAGAAATCATTACTAAACATAATGTTCTTTTCTACTCTAGGCATAAGGCCCGAAATTTTAGGGGAAGAGGCCAGTCGATTAGATCGGCTACAGTACACAACTGGTATTTAATTTATCGACCCCGAAAGAATGAAAGGCAAAGTCGAGCTCAGCGGATTTTGAACTCAGAACGTAGCGACAGACGAAATACCTATTTTTTATTGCCCACAAGAGGCTAAACATAGAGGGGACAAACAAGGACAGACAAAGCGATTAAGTCGATTACATCGACCCCAGTGCGTAACTGGTACTTAATTTATCGACCCCGAAAGGATGAAAGGCAAAGTCGACCTTGGTGGAATTTGAACTCAGAACGTAACGGCAGACGAAATACCGCCAAGCATTTCGCCCGGCGTGCTAACGTTTCTGCCAGCTCGCCGCTTTCTTTACTAAACATAATATCGATGACTTGTAGGTACGTGGTATTTCGTCATGCCAGCATTATCTATATATATTTAATATATTATAAAGTATATTAAACGTTTTGATAAGCCAATGCAGCGTTCTACTGCGTTAGCAATGTGCTTTTACATTATTTATTAAGGTTATCTCTGCAGATATTCTATAGAAATTAAAGCCAGCACTGATTGTTGTTACTACGTTTCGTATATCGATGATGATGTGAATGTAACTTTAGGGCATTGTAGCAGGAGAGTAAATGAGGGAGAGAAAGTGAGAAGGGGTGAGACAGACAGACAGAAAAAGAGGGAGATAAAGAGAATTAAAGAAGGGTGCCTATAGCTTTTGTTTAGAAGCAATGAGTGGGTGAGAGAGGCTTTGTTTACGAAAGATAATGTTTACTACAGAGTGGCCTTGATAAAATGAATATAGATAAATAACAGTTTTCTCTAGATAATAATGCTGATGGCACCAAATTCCTCACATTCACGCCATCAACAGACGGAAGCGAAATATGGGAAGACTTTTTTCTTTTTCTTTTTTTTTTCTGAAGTTCAGCATTTTATTGAATCGTTTCGTAGTTTTGTTTGAATTTCAACAAAACTAACACCACTGACAACTTGGCATCATCATCATCTTCTTCTTCTTCTCCTCCTCCTCCTCCTCCTCCTCCTTCTTCTTCTTCTACTTCTTCTTCTTCTTCTTCTTCTTCTTCTTCTTCTTCTTCTTCTTCTTCTTCTTCTTCTTCTTCTTCTTCTTCTTCTTCTTCTTCTTCTTCTTCTCCTCCTCCTCCTCTTTATCATGTTTGTCTTTGTTTGTGTGTGTGTGTGTGTGTGTGTGTGTGTGTGTGTGTGTCTGTGTGTCTGTGTGCCCTCGCGAGTTCTTTTAAATCGGGCTGAGAAATATTTCAACAGTGTCTGTTGCAACACATTTTACACGTGATGATATGGCTCTACTACTACTACTACTACTACTACTACTACTACTATTACTACTACTACTACTACTACTACTACTACTACTACTACTACTACTACTACTACTGCTACCACCACCACCACCACCACCACCACCACCACTACTACTCGCTGGCTTGCTATGTAGACACACACACGCGCACAAATATATTTATGCACAGACATATACATACGTACACACATATATACATCCAGACTCACGTGCACACACACGCATGTATATGTATACACAAATGGCTGGAGATCTTCTGCTGAAGCCGCATGATTGAGATTTAGTTTTATGTGTAGCAAAGTTTGGTTAGCACTTCTCACAGAAGCTTCACAATTTACGGAACCAAATTCTTTACTGAGATCAAAGGAAGACCATATACAGCAGTATGTGTTACTGTATTTTTTTTTCTGTAACAAACGAGTACAGATCATATCAACAGTGGTTCTCGAATATAGAAAACCAGATTGAAATTTGAATATGTAACCAAAAGATGAGTTAGAAAGCTTCCGACTGTTGACAAAAGGAAGATTTCTCAATGGTTTCCCCAATCTGATTTGTCTCCCTTATTGAAAGTGGCAATTATACTTTCTATTTTTGGTACAAGGCCAGCAATTTTAAGTGGAGGGGTAAGTTGATAACATCGATACCAGCACATGGCTGGCTGGTTACGACGACGAGTGTTTCAGTTGACTCGATCAATGGAACAGCCTATTCGTGAAATTAACGTGCAAGTGGCTGAGCACTCCACAGACAGATGTACCCTTAACGTAGTTCTCTGGGAGATTCAGCATGACACAGAATGTGACAAGGCTGGCCCTTTGAAATACAAGTACAACACGTTTGTGCTAGTTAAGTTGACGGGAGGAGTGTGAAATTAAGTGTCTTGCTGAAGGACACAGCACACTGTCAGCTGAACGAATTAGAGCAACGTGAATAGTGTTGACACCTAACGGATGAAAAGCAAAGTCGACCTCGGTGTTATCTGAACTTAGCACGTAAGGATTCGGGAGAAATGCCGATAAGCATTTTGTTCTACGCACTAACGACTCTGTAAGCTCGCCGCTTGGAAACTGGTAATAATGTTTGATGTCAGCTTATATCTTTTGTGGTGTCCAAATTAAGAGAATCAATGTTTGATAATTTGTTGTTAGAACTTCGTTGCTTGAAATCTCAGACAGAACTGACATTAAGAAGCAGCCAACAAGCAGGAATCTGGTCCAGTCAACCAGGTACACAAACTGATGATGGAGAATCCCGAGTAACTGTAACATCTACGTAGGTAGACACCAATCAGAGAATGGAGATATGGATAAGGAAATCCTGTACAAGATAAAACGTGTCTGTGTAATATTTGGTCGTCTGAGAAGACGGATATATAAGGATCTAGACTGAAGACAATCAACTAGACTTAAGGTGTAAGAGGTACTTGTGCCATCCTCTCTTGAGTTTGAAATAATGGTGCATAAAGCACTTGCGCCATCTTCTCTCTTCTTTGGCTGTGAAACCTGAACCAGATTTCGACAGCTCTATAAACTGCGAACAGGCGTAGCTGGTGAAGTTTGCTTCCCAACTAAATGGTTCCAGGTCCAGTCCCATTGCTTAGCAACTCGGATGAATGTCTTCTACTATGACCCCGGACCGAACAAAGCCTTGTGAAGGGATCTCATACGCGGAAACTGAAAGAAACCCGTAGTATATATGTTTATTTGTGGATTAAGTGGGGTACCATTGCCTTTATGCCGAGAATTCCCAGTTGTTAAAAAGCCTGCTGCATATGATGTTGGTACTTGCCTCCTTCTTGGATACGAATACCAACGTCACATGTAGTAGGCCTGATAATTGCTAAGAATTTACTACATGAAACCAATGATAGCCTTAATCCCCAAATAAAGAATATTTATCCACCAATGCGGTGTTGAGGTTGAAGCACCCATTCTTACTGTTCGATATTAACATGTGTATACACACACACACACACACACACACACACACACACACACACACACACACACACACACATACACACACACACCATGTAGCATAAAATATATTATAAATTTATTTTATACTGTCCAATCATTATCTGAATTGAAAAGAATACATTTATGATGTTTTGTTGAATACGTCTATCTTATGAAAAGTTGACAGTCTATTCCTGGTTTTGCCTCAGGCACGACTATTCCCAACCGCTCGGTTGTAAACAGCTCAAACACACACACATACATACACACACACACACATATATGTATGTGCGTGTGTGTATGTGTGTAAGTTTGTGTGAGTGTGTGTGTTTACGTATATATAAATGTGTGTATATGAATATATGTACATATGAATATATGTCTTTCGAAAGACTGTGAAATAATTCCTTTTCCTTTTGGAACATCGGATCTCGAAGCACATCTAGTAAATCTGTAACTAATAACATATAAACGTTGAGTTGAAAAATTCTTTCGGATCAGGAGGTGTAGGTTCATGTCTCACGAGCAGTCTTCGACTTTTTTCATCCAATGCTATTATTTCTAGCATTATGTGATGCTAGAGAATGAGAAACTGTAAGGTGTGTGAGCAACTGGTTGTGTTAATGGCAGAAGAAAGGAGAATTGGCGTAGAATAAGTTTTAATCGATGTTCTCGTTAAGTATGGTGGCTAGGAAAAAGTAGAAGAGGCATTAAGAAGTCGACGTTAAGAATTGCTTAAACAGAAAATGAAGCTGTAAGAATTAATGGGGAAATTGTATGTAAGAATTAATAGCAGACGTATCTAATTTAAGAGAAGTGAAGATAAAAGCTAAGTGAAGAAGTATGGAATAAGTAATTGTTATACGCTTATAGAAAAACAATTTATATTATAGAATAGATACATACCTGTAGAAGACGAAAATGTATGTGAGAGCTATTGTATTGGACGTGTGTATAATCATAGAGAAAGTGAAAGACATATGAAATGGACGTGTGTGTGTTTTTTGCGGCTAATTTGGCGGGAGTTTTGCAGTCAGCAGGATGTGGTTTGTATTTTATCTCTCGATCAATGGCCGGACAAGTGAAAATATTTTTTACACCGGTTAAATATGTACTAATTTTATCTTCATTATTATTTTAAACTTAAACTTCGTTCAACTTGTATTTAAAACAATGATAATTTAAAACAATGATAATTTATGTAAGATGTTTTTTGTATATAATATACATGTTATTATAATGGATGAAGGGATGATTATTGAATGGTTATTATTTTGATATTATGATATTTTTTAAATAATTTTTCTATCTTTATATAATAAGTATTTCATATTAATTCATTTGGTACTTATTGTTGGTTGAGATATATATCTAATTATTGTTCTACTTACGATCTGACGAGTAGCTATATTTTTGAATAGAACTTATTTTCGATAATTTCAATTGATTTTAATCGATTAAAATTTCTTTTCTATTTGAAAATTGGTTATGAAACACGTGTAATCTTTTTATTATATTTATCTTATGATATTTACTTTATATTATACTCATTTATTGTGCTTTTAATTATTAATTTTTCTGTATGTGATAGTGGATTTTCATCGATGAGTTCTTGAAAATTGGTTATTTTCCCTAAAACTATATATTTTATATATACTTTATCTATAAGGCTCAATTTAATTTTAATTTTTTATAAATTGATTTTAATTGAGTTTTTTACCTATAATTTTGGATTTTGTCCCTAATAATATTATTATATATATATATATATATATATATATATATATATATACGTCTGTATGTATGTGTGTGTGTGTGTGTGCGCGCGCGTGCACGTGCACGCGCGTTGTTTAGTGCCAAGTAAGTTCTGACCGAGCGAACCTAGGACTAAAAGCATTCCAGCTGTGGCTATCCAGTCTTTTTCTTATATGCAAAGCACCTAGGGTCACATTATGTAATGTGACCTTTTCTAAGTTTGTGAATTAGTATTTGAACGATATTTGGCTGCTCTTACTGGAATATCGAAGGCTCACATCGAAACTTCTTCGTATAAATAACGCTGTCAGCAATACGAAATAAGAGATATCTTTGATTAATAAGCTCAGACACTGCTTATCTGTCCTCGATAAAGTGAAAAGAAAGAAACTATTTTCAATAACAAAGCAGTTAATTCACTGTTTATATCCTCATGATATGTTGACGATCGATAACGAAATTTGATGGGCCAAAAGTACAGGGAAATTTGATTGATCATGGAAAACAAAAAATCGTTGAAAAATTCGTCACACAATCATATATTCATCAGCAGGCGCAGAATATTGAATAGCTTCACATGTTCACATGCGAAAACACGTGATGTTTGTATGTATCATGTACTATAACAACTGGTATCGCGTGATATTTCTATTTAATGCAGTTTCTTGCTCCATAATCACTCGAAAGCAGCGGGAAGCATCTATTATTAAAGTTTTAACGATGATCAATAAAAAAATGTTTTTTTTTTTGGCTAGGAATAGGCGCAGGAATAGGCGCAGGAGTTTCTGTGTGGTAAGTAGCTTGCTTACCAACCACATGGTTCTGGGTTCAGTCCCACTGCGTGGCACCTTGGGCAAGTGTCTTCTGCTATAGCCTCGGGCCGACCAAAGCCTTGTGAGTAGATTTGGTAGACGGAAACTGAAAGAAGCCCGTCGTATATATTATATATATATATATATATACATACATATATATATATATGCGTGTGTGTGTATGTGTGTTTGTGTGTCTGTGTTTGTCCCCCCAACATCGCTTGACAACCGATGCTGGTGTGTTTACGTCCCCGTCACTTAGTGGTTCGGCAAAAAGAGACCGATAGAATAAGTACTAGGCTTACAAAGAATAAGTCCTGGGGTCGATTTGCGCTCGACTAAAGGCGGTGCTCCAGCATGACCGCAGTCAAAATGATTGAAACAAGTAAAAGAGTAGAAGAGTAACAAATAAATACCCTTTTTTTCAGCCTAAAGAAAATCCATTACGTAGAAAATAGAGAATCCTATCCTGTTGGTAATTGGAAATTTGTCCATAATTTGTCGTCACAGAAGTGTCTGCAAGAATTCAGAAATTGTGATGTTTCGATCGAAGTTGCAAAGGATTTTTATGGAATGTGAGACTTTATCTCTGAGAGAGATAAAATCGCATCTTCTTGAGCAGTTAATGCAGAAGGACGCAGATTCTATAACGGACCAATCGAAATTACTACTACTACTACTACTACTACTACTACTACTGATAATAATAATAATAACAATAATAATAATAATAATAATAATAATCTTTCCTATTTTAGGCACACGGCCTGAAATTTGTGGGGAGGGGACTCGTCGATTACATCGACCCCAGCATTCAACTGTTACTTAATTTATCGACCGCGAAAGGCTGAAAGGTAAAGTCGACCTCCAACTCCATTATTGTTATTATTATTATTATTATTATTGAGTGAGAGAGCAGTGCATGTCATCAAAGTGACACTGGGGTAAAATATACGAAGCCCATTATACCCATCATGACTACCCGCCTGATAAGGGTACACCAGGCACATGCATCACAACCATATGTGCGCGACATGGTGATCTCATATCAAGAGAAACAGCACATGACCTCGCAGGTGGGGCCCAGTTATGTCGAATAGCCCATTCCGCTCAAAACATCCCTGAATAAGGTTTGTTTAAGGATGTTGAGCAAAACACCCATGTTTCCAAAGGTGAATTATTCAAACCCCAAAGAATTCCTCTCAACACATGGCTATGATTCTCCCCCACTACTTCTGCTCATGATCAGAGATGCACATATTGTCAGCCACCAAGGGACATGCTCAACTGGTTAAGGTCAAACAACTGACAAGCAAATCTGTGGTATTAAGCAGAATATTTGCTGTAGCCCATCTTTTATACCAAGACAAAACAATGTACATGATAACACTTCCAATCAATTAAGATCAAAAGCCATGAGAACCACTGCCTGGTACTGCATCCGGGCAGTTATTATTATTATTATTATTATTATTATTATTATTATTATTATTATTATTATTATTATTATTATTATTAAGGTGGCGAGCTGGCAGAATCG
>NC_142936.1:85749735-85754735 GCF_046866305.1 Octopus bimaculoides | reverse complement strand
CTGAGTTCAAATTCCACAGAGGTCGACTTTGCCTTTCATCCCTTCGGGGGTCGATGAATTAAGTACCTTTGAAACACTTGGGTCGATGAAATCGACTATTCCCCTTCCTAAATTTTAGGTCTTGTGCCTCTAGTAGAAAGGATTATTATTATTATTATTATTTTATGTTTGACTTTTGTTTTGCATTTGTACAAGTTGGATCCAAGTCTCACCCAGAGACCTCAAGAGACAACAAGTTAGAAGTTCATGTAGGTGTTATGCCTAGGGTACCATATATTTGGATTTGTACATAGTGTTGTTCTAGAGAATGTTTAAGAAACCATAAGAAAATTATGTGTTTGTTTTAAAATTTGAGATCACATAGACAGTATTTTACGTAGGATATAGGCAGTTCCCATGAGCACTATCTTTTGAACTTCAGCCATTTTGGGGTTTCCTGGTATCTGAGCTAGGTAGTAATCAGCCCGTTTTGCTGTCATTCCCAGGGCACCTATGACAATAGGTATTGTTTTAGTCTTCAGGTTCCACGTTTTGCTAATTTCTATCTCAAGATCTTTATATTTGCTCAGTTTTTGGTAGGTCTTGACAGATTATTATTATTATTATTATTATTATTATTATTATTATTATTATTATTATTATTATTATTATTATTATTATCATTATTATTATTATTATTATTGCTGACCTGTGGGCTTATGTCAAATACCTGTTGTCGCTTGTGGGATGCAGCCGGCTATCTGCTGAATCCATTGTGAATATTGCCCCGCTGCTCTCTTTTAGCCAGAAGGGGCAGCCAATTTTTATTTGTCTTGTGTCTGTAGCGAAAGAGGTAGTATGGTGGACCCGTTTGAAAGGGCTAAAGACATACTTTCCTCTTTGGCCAAGCCCCTCATCAACTTTTTAAAGTTTCACTTGAAAAGGAAGTTGAGGGTAGAGAAGGAAGTGTTGCTTTGTCGCAAGTTTGTTGAAAGGTGGATGAATGTCGGAAGAATGCCCAGAGTGAAAGGACCAATTCTGAGGATGCAGGGCTCTTGCCTTGTTGTTCAGGCACCCGTGGCTTTAGTGGGTTTTTCAACGAGGACCTTAAAACGCCTCTCCTATTGGGAGATATAGCAGTTCAGCCTTTTTATGCTGGTAGTTAAGCCAAACGATCTGGCTGCAAATCTTTCGATGATGTGCTGTATGTCCTCAGGTGTAAGAACAACTGGAACACAGTTGTCTGTGAACAGTAAGTCTCTTGTTATCTGAGATGCAACTTTAGTCTTTGTTTTGAAACGGTTTTGGTTGTCTTATATTCAAGAAACATAACTTCTTCTACATCGGAAAAAGTACATTCGAATATTACTGCAAAAAAATAGCGTAAATAATACAAGCGAGACTAACAAAGAGAGTCTGGGAGACCAGCAAGCTAATGGCACACGTCGAGGTTCCAGTCTACAGAGCTTGTGTATTTAGCACACTGCTCTATGAAAATGAAACCGGGAGAACCCATTCCAGACAGCAATGGCGTATCAATGCCGTCCACCTGTGCAGCCTGAAGAGGATTCTGATTATCAAATGATTTGGATCACCGACAATGAGGTCCTAGCTCGCGCACAGACAGCCAGCCTCCTCATCCTACTGCAATAACGACGCCTCTGTTGACTGGGCCATGTAGTCCACATGTTTGAGAGGAAGATTTAAGAAAACCTGCTGTCTGGTGAATTTGTATCCGATCAGAGAACACAAGGATGACCTCCCCACCGTCTTCGTTTCCAAGATGTTTGCAAGAAAGACATGTAGTTGCTTTACATGAACGCTGAAAAGCGAGAGGCTGTTACTGGTGATTGATCCCGTTAGAAAGTAGAAGTAAACAAGAGTTTAAAACATTAGTTTTTAACAGGGGTCCATATAGCCCGTGGAGGCGCAATGGCCCAGTGGTTAGGGCAGCGGACTCGCGGTCATAGGATCGCGGTTTCGATTCCCAGACCGGGCGTTGTGAGTGTTTATTGAGCGAAAACGCCTAAAGCTCCACGAGGCTCCGGCAGGGGATGGTGTCGACCCCTGCTGTACTCTTTCACCACAACTTTCTGTCACACTTACTTCCTGTTTCTGTTGTGCCTGTAATTCAAAGCGTCAGCCTTGTCACACTGTGTCACGCTGAATATCCCCGAGAACTACGTTAAGGGTACACGTGTCTGTGGAGTGCTCAGCCACTTGCACGTTAATTTCACGAGCAGGCTGTTCCGTTGATCGGATCAACTGGGACCCTCGTCGTCGTAAGCGACGGAGTGCCAACAACAGCCATATAGCCCTTGGGGTGGGGGAGGGCTCTTACAGAATTTTGTTAAAGTTTATCTAATATATATAAATCATAGTATGTGTGTGTATAATGACTAACGCATACATTTATACAATTCTCAACCGATTTTCACCAGACTTTACACACACATTACTTATATCCCAAGGTTAGTCATGCACTATAATATTTTGCTCAGAGCTTCCGCGTAAATGGACAAACCGGTAAAAAAGGTTGTTTACACGTTTTTTCTCTAATTCGTTGTATGTACATAGTTTTTTGTATGTATTGTCTTTCATACTTTTTTAATCTATATGGTTGTATATTGGCATTAGAGAGAAGTTTTTAGTGATTTTCACATTTTTCGATTTATTTATTTATATGTTGTTATTGTGTGTTATTTAATCTTTTACTTGTTTCAGTCATTTGACTGCGGACATGCTGAAGCACCGCCTTTTAGTCGAGCAAATCGACTCCAGGACTTATTCTTTGGAAGCCTAGTACTTATTCTATCGGTCCCTTTTGCCGGGGACGTAAACACACCAGCATCGGTTGTCAAGCGATGTTGGTGTGACAAATACAGACAAACATATACAAACACATATACATATGTATATATTTTTATACATATATACGACGGGCTTCTTTCAGTTTCCGTCTACCAAATCCACTCACAAGGCTTTGGTCGACTCGAGGCTATAGTAGAAAACACTTGCCCAAGGTGCCACGCAGTGGGACTGAACCCGGAACCATGTGGCTGGTAAGCAAGCTACTTACCACACAGCCACTCGTGTATTGGTGTGTATTTTGTGTTTGAGTGTTTTAGTTAGAGAATATTATAAAAGCGAAAGGATTTTCTCTATTTTTTCATTTCGACTGTTTTCCATACCTTTCAAATCTATATGGTCGTATATTTGCATTACAGAATATTTTTGCAAGTGATGGTTTTCCGTGATGTGCGCTGTTGGATTTCGTGAGTGGAGGTTAAAGTAACATCTGTGCCATCTCTTTTCAATAGATTTTTGACATTTCTAAAGTCATGAACTTTGAAGTCGAGTTGTTGCTGATGGATTCACGCCGCAGACGCGAAACCGCAGCGGTTCAGTTTGAATTCCTCTATTACGTGACCTTTGGTTTTGCTGATTTGGGTGTCCTTGGAAGTTTTCGATAACATATCTTGGGGAGGTAAATCATTCCCCTGCTCTTGCTCGCAACGGGGAAGAAAAGGAAACATTTCGTTGTACAGTTTATCGATCAGTTAGTTGTACACTTCAATGTTGGGGGCGTTACCCTCGCCATGGCTGGCAGCCATGATAGAAAAACAAAAATTAGTAGAGTAGAAAACTAACGCAGATGAACAAGGGAACAATGTGCCCCTAAAAAGGAGGATTTTTCGGGCACGACACCTCCCCTGCTAAGCAGGTTCAGTTTTGAAGATGCACAAAATCAGATAGGATTGAATACAGTTTTGCAACAGGAAAGTAACCACACTTATGAGCTCACAAAGAAACACGTCTGTCAGCGAGAAATTCTTTTCTTTATTAGCCACTAAGGTCCTGATATAGAGGAACGATACAAAACATACGGGTGGGGTCATACATACATGCGTGTAAACAGTTTTAACAATGATAAAGGCTAAAAATTTCAGATGTAATCATAAAAGTAAACGTGGTTCTCAAAAGAGGGAATATTCTGGGTTGATCGTGGAAACCCCACAAGCCACAAGACAACCTTTTCACTACGGCCAAAGCCTAGAAGTTTATGCTCAAGTTAGACCCATTCATTCGAACCATTCGTGCATCCTTCCTCAAACTTGCACGAGGGCAGCTCCTCCCTCTCTGATCCCAGTTTTCTTTTCCATTGAAACCTGGAATGGTTGATTAAACCATTGCCGGAGAGAAAGGTGTCCGTCCTCAAACTTTTCACCCGCGACAGTCATACAACCTGTTTTGCACATCCTAAACCAATGTCCTGAGGTCGTTGAGAAAGCGTTTCTGCTTCCAAGCGATCCCAGGTCACGTATATTCAAACTACCTAACTTTAGCATGACCAAAAAGGAAAATAATGTAGTACTTACTGTTTTGGGGCTGGGGGAAGGTGAATAGTTTTCACACACATGTGGCTGGCTGTGGGTGTTTCCACGATCAGATTCTCGTACATAATTTTACTTATTGTCTTTTGGAATTTGCCCACTGCGTCGGGAAAATTTACTTTTAGGTCGATGAAGTTGTGGTTCGAAATGGAGAGTATTTATATGTGTTGTGAAGCGCCGAATGGTGTGCGAAGAAAATCGTTTGGGGTGATGTCTGTGTTCATGCATGTAATCCATGAGTTGTGCACAGGTATAGTGCTTCGTAGATGATCGTTTTTCGTGCTGTGGGCTGTGTAATTTCGCAAGGGTTGGGGTTAATACATTTATGCCATTTCTTTATCGGCGGAGTCTTAGCAGACGATTGCAAGTTAACGGGGTTATCGGAACATAACTCAATGAAAGCATAACATGTAAATGCCAGCTACCCGAGTAGAAACTTCAATAACAAACTATTCTCTCTCTCTCTCTCTCTCTCTCTCTCTCTCTCTCTCTCTCTCTCTCTCTCTCTCTCACACACACACACACACACACACACACACACACACACACACACGCACACACACAAACACACTTGTTCTCCCTCTTTCTCTCGACACTTATGTTTAGTGTCTCTTAGTTAACTTCTGC
>NC_142936.1:85739735-85744735 GCF_046866305.1 Octopus bimaculoides | reverse complement strand
TTGGTTTTGACAAGCCTTTGATCTATACGCTCGGGCAGTCCTTCCTACGGATAGCATTATAAAATGGCGGCGAGCTGGCAGAATCGTAAGCTCACTGGCCAAAATGCTTTGCGGTGTTTCGCCCGTCGCTCCGTTCTGAGTTTAAATTCCGCCGCGGTCGACTTAGCCTTTGATCCTTTTGGGATCGATAAATTAAGTTACAGTTGCGTACCGGGGTCGCTCTAATCAACTGGCCCCCACCCTCAAAATTTCAGGCCTTGTGCCTATAGTAGAAATGATTATAAATAGTCTTTACAACTACATCGTACCCCCAGAGGCAAGTAGTAGCCTGTATGTATGTATCATGCTGGTTTCCGTACCCCTTTGAGCAACACCAAATTCACTCATCCACCCACAAACTTTCCTATCATTTATAAACTCTCTTATAAACCCCCACACAGTATTCCAACTATGAGTTGAATAGATCTCACTGGAGTAGAAGAGGCCCCCGTAATTTTTGACAAAGCCGTGGGGGGGGGGGGGAGACAGCTCTTCTAGGAGAGAAAGAATCTCCGACATAATACTTGCAGTCGAGATAGTATTAGTAGAAGAGGGAGAAGCATTTATAGAGCTATTTTACTGTCTGATCAGACACCGACTTCTGCATTTTGAAACAGGGTGCAGCAACGCACTCGGCACATAACTGTTACCTCATGCGGCTGTGTAATTAAGAAGTTCGCTTCGCAGCCATTCAGTTTTAGGTACAGTCCCACTGCGTGGCACCTTAGGCAGGTGCTTACTATTACAGATCCGGGCTGACGGATGCCTTGTGTATAAATTTGATAGTTGGAAACTGAAAGGAGCCGTCATTGATATATGTATATATATATATATATATATTTAGTTACATAGATAAATAGATAGCTAAGGTGTCGAAACCATGATGATATCCGTGGGGCAGCTGATGATGGAGGTAGGGCTCTTTTTGTATATGTGGAATAATGTTATAACACATTCTTCTGATATATATATATATATATATATATATATATATATATATATATATATATATATATATATATATATATATATATATACACTGATAGAGAGATAGAGAGATAGAGAGAGAGAAATTGATAGAAGGTCAGACCTTGAGGTCAGTGTCCCTTCTCTTGTAAAGTTTAATATATATATACATGTGCATACACGCACGCACACACACACACACACACACATGCACACGCACGTACGCACATATATTTGTTGTGGTGTGGAAATTACTACTTCATCCTTTGCACACGGAACTGGACACATGATTAACAGAGATGCAAATTGTAAAGCAAGGGTTAAAAATCAAATTGCACCCTCGACATACAACAATGGAATAGTGTCCTGTAACTTAGCAACATGCGACTTCAAAAGCAATTTGTGTATAAAAAAAACTATCCGTATACGCACGTAAGCACGTGCTTTCATGTATAGACATGTATTTATGAGCACCTGCGCGCGCACACATAGAGGTAAACACTCATGCACAAGACACTCGCATACACACCCATATAAACATCTGTGAGGTGCATCGGTGTGTTTGCTCGCACAAACATATATTTATGTTAGTGAAGGCACGTGACTTGTTACTTAGGGTATTCTGCCCACGATCATATTGGTCGGGAGATCGATTCCCGGCAGCGCGTTGTGTCCTTACTCTTTACTCTTTTACTCTTTTACTTGTTTCAGTCTTTTGACTGCGGCCATGCTGGAGCACCGCCTTTAGTCGAGCAAATCGACCCCAGGACTTATTCTTTGGAAGCCTAGTACTTATTCTATCGGTCACTTTTGCCGAACCGCTAAGCTACGGGGACATAAACACACCAGCATCGGTTGTCAAGCGATGTTGGGGGGACAAGCACAGACACACAAACACACACACACACACACACACACACACACACACACACACACACACACACATATATATATATATATATATACATATACATATATACGACGGGCTTCTTTCAGTTTCCGTCTACCACATCCACTCACAAGGCTTTGGTCGGCCCGAGGCTATAGTAGAAGACATTTGCCCAAGATGCCACGCAGTGGGACTGAACCCGGCACCATGTGGTTGGTAAGGAAGATACTTACCACATAGCCACTCCTACGCCTTGTGCAAGATATTTTATTTCCCGTACCTGTAATTCAAAGGGGTCAGCCGTGCCACATTGTGTGTCACACTCAATCTCCCTGAAAACTACTGATATGTTAAGGGTACACGTGTTTGTGAAGAGATCAGCCATTTACATGTTAATTTCACGAGAAGGCTGTTCTGTTGACCGGAGCAAATTGAACCCTCGTCGTCATAACCGACAGGGTGCCAGTTATATTGATGCTAACCCTTAATGACATTCTTCCAGTTTGATAATTCTTTAATCACAATTTTACAACAGTATATTTATTTTTACTTTGTTTTGTCTTACGACTCTACATCAGTCACCACTCATCTCTACATCAGAGTATTGTATATTTTACTTCTCGTTATATTATCAATGTGGTTAAGAAATCCGCTCCGCTATTAAGTGGTCCCATATTCTGTCCCTCTTCAATGCCCATTGAGCAAGTGTCTTTTACTATGCACTCGATTTCATTAATATTTTATGGGAAATTCGGAAGACGGAGTTAACTCACTTCCAGCCTGCACGATTTTTCGTGCGTTACACTCGTTCAGGCTCGTGGGCCTAATTCTAGCTGGCAAGATGACGTATAAAACTGTTACTGGTTCTTGGCCATCATTATTTGCTTCAGGTCAAGTGGTGAGATTCAGTGCTCCGTGGGTCATAGAAGAAGTTATCTAAGGAGAGCAGATGTATATGGTACAAGTTTTCGGCGGTTAAAAATAAAATTTCTTTTGCAATTAAAATTTTTTACTATAGCAAAATAAACAGCTTTTTAAAGAATGTATTTTCCCCATGTTTGCAGAGTCTCCACATTCCATCCCATGTTTTCGGGAACAATGATTTTGGGGGCAGAGTAAATCTCCAATTAATCCAACACAATTTTTTCACCATTGGTAAACAGGATGCGGTGACAAAGTAGGCTCCAAACTATAGAGCCATTTTCCATTCCACTATTCACCGATGTTCAAACGTACTGTGAAAGAGAGGTAATAGAAGTTCTCTCTCTAGATCTGAAGGCGTAAATATGCTGGTTCTATCTGCACTTAAATATATGCTCTGTAAGTCCACTATACTTTCTCTGAATACAATGTCTATATGAGCGACTTAAGAGAGCAGTAACTGCTTAGTGTGCAGTTCTTCAAATACAATTTGTTGGTTGGCTAGAGTATTGGGTTGGGGACGAGGGTTTGCTGGTTACGTATTTTCGGTTGTGTTCTGTGATCTGTTAACCAGTGTCGACCAAGAAATAATATCCGGTTTGTTATTTTTCGGTTGAAAAGCGTGTGAAATTTATGTGTAATTGGAAAGTGTTTAACAAATGACAGGATGGTTGTAGATCTTTTTCTTTCTATGTTAAACGATATAATATTCCGCTTTTTACTTGATCTTCTAGTTTCTAAGAAGCGTTTCTTATAAACAGCTTGCTACATAAATTCACTTTTTTTGTAATGAAGCCATGTAATCGAGGGCAGAGGGGTTGAAAATATTCCCATTGAATGGTAAGTTGGCTATTTTTCTACTCATTTTATTTACTATTTTTCTTATAATGCCTGATAGTGGCTGGAGATTTTATTTATGTGTGTGGTACCTTCGTTTGGATTTCTGTATGGGTAGTGGTTTTAGGGTTAAGTTCTAGTGTTCTACAAAAGAAACTAATGGATCTTGGGTCACACATGATGCAGATGTTCATATTCTTCTTCTTAGTTATCCGCCGAGGTCGACTTTGCCTTTCATCCTTTCAGGATCGATAAATTAAGTACTAGTTGCGTACTGGGATCGATTTAATTGATTGCTCCCCCTCCCACCAAATTTCAGGCCTTGTGCCTATAGTAGAAAGGATTATTCTTCTTAAATATCAAATTAGGTACTTTCTAAAATCACCTCTTCCTCAGAATATGTATTGAACACGATCTATATGTATAATCTAAATATATAGGGTATTGTACACTTGTTCGTATTTTCTATAATGAAGAGTTGTGACCAGTCCATTCATGATCATCCCATTTCTCTATTTAGATATCGATACAAGGTCGCCTTCATTTTTGATTAAATGTGAGTTGCTGTGAAATAGGGTCAACTTCCTGGCGTTGATACTAATATCAAGGTTGCTGGTGGTGCTATATTCTATTATAATTTCAAAGGCTTTCAAGAGAGGACTTTTAAATATAAATGGGTACTATTCTGCTATGTCAAATTGGGTAAATATACATGTGCTTTATTCTCCAAATTATTAAACCAACAAATCACAACAGTATTATATTTTCATTGAGCTACTATGGTGGTATTTATAATTTTGAGATTAATGGAAATTAATTAATTATTTGGGGACTTGCTTATCTTAGGCTTGGGGTAAGTTTAGAAATTTTCTTTGTGGTTCTCAGGAGAATCAACAGTGTCTGTATAATATGATGTTCCATGTGATCTCCTTTTTTGTGTTGCTAGAGTTTTGTTTCCATGTTTATTGTATCATATATATATTCAGGTTTGGAGGCGCAATGGCCCAGTGGTTAGGGCAGCGGACAAGCGGTCATAGGATCGCGGTTTCGATTCCCAGACCGGGCGTTGTGAGTGTTTATTGAGCGAAAACACCTAAAGCTCCACGAGGCTCCGGCAGGGGATGGTGGCAAACCCTGCTGTACTCTTCCACCACAACTTTCTCTCACTCTTTCTTCCTGTTTCTGTTGTGCCTGTAATTCAAAGGGTCAGCCTTGTCACACTGTGTCACGCTGAATATCCCCGAGAACTACGTTAAGAGTACACGTGTCTATGGAGTGCTCAGCCACTTGCACGTTAATTTCACGAGCAGGCTGTTCCGTTGATCGGATCAACTGGAACCCTCGACGT
>NC_142936.1:85724363-85731863 GCF_046866305.1 Octopus bimaculoides | reverse complement strand
ACATATATATATATACATATATATATATATATACATATATATATATATACATATATATATATATACATATATATATATATATACATATATATATATATATACATATATATATATATATACATATATATATATATATACATATATATATATATATACATATATATATATATATATATATATATATATACATATATATATATATATATATATATACATATATAATAAACCTGGTATAATGGAACTCATTATGCCTATGTTTCAGAGTGAAGCCTTAGTCGAGTGGAGAGCGGTAATAAAGGCACTTCATGTTTGAGGCTCTGATGAAGCTTCAAAGTGATACTCACATACTCAACTATGAGTCCACTGTATCTTTTAGCAAAACCAGATGTAAGCTAATGAAGTTCATTAGGCAATTATTTATTCCTTGAGGGGGTGACAAGGTTAAAAAGAAGCAATGTCTGGTTACTTAGTATAAAGTACTGAAAAATAAGTCTACAAATGAGTAAAACAGTTAATCCATTATCGTTTGTACCAAAATATACGAGTAAACACAGATTGTACGTAAACTGATAAATTTAGAATATTAATCATACCAAATTATTGATGGGCTAAGTATTGTGATATGGATTAGGGAGAATAAGCTGAGGGATTTTTATCCATAATTAACGATTTAATTTTTAGTGCTTCTAATTTTTTGCTTCAGTAGACTGATGGATTACGTCTGAATATATTATTGATTCCACGTTACTAGCGATAATATTTCTCTTATGGAATAAACCAGTATGTTTCTTCGAAATACATAAATTACAAAGATTAGCGTATTGGTTGGAGTCTTTTGTGTAGTACACAATTTACCATCTGATGTAAAAATTATTACATCATTCTTTAAATCTAAATATATTTCGAGGATGTAGTAACCACTCATATGGTTAGAGTACTGAAGGTATACCTATGTTGGTTGTATCACAATTTGGATGTTTTTGTTTTAAGTATTTTTTAAAAAATTTCTCTAGAGGAAATGGTTGTACTTATGGCATTCGGTGGCCCTTTGACATCATTGAAATCGTTAAAGTTAACGTTCCTTTTCAATAATTTTTAGTCATCTATTTCATGACAGAAATGTGCAAAGGGACGGAGTTCTAGAGATGAATTCTGAACTGGAATGCTTTGGTGTAGTACTTAGTGTGGGGCCAGTGGCTGAAAACAAATCAAGGAGAAGAAGTAACAAGAGTAACTTAACTATGAGTCCAGTGCATAGTATAGCAGAAACAGCTAATGAAGTTCTTACGATAATTGATTATTTCTTTGTCCTCTTATTTCCTTATTACCGCTCTATACTCGACTAACGCTTCGTTCTGAAGCATTGTCTTCTGAATTCTGCACGAAGTTATTAGTATCGGAATGTTTAAGCGAAGTACTGAAATGCAAAATGTAATTGTACACACAGAAACATCTTGTAAAACTACGACTACTCACAATTTATATGTAATGGCCTCCTTCTCTTCCTGTTTCCTAGTCATTGTTTTTTCAATCTAATTCTCCTCGTCTTTGGTTTCTCTTCCGTGTAAACATCCAGTAATGCTCCTGTAGAATGGTTATTCGCTATCAGAATGGGCAATGCACTTCGGTTACCATTGACCATTATCAATTGAGAGTTTTGCCAACATTTTACACTCGGAGGATCTGGACAAAGAAACGGGGGAATATAATGATAATAATAATAATAATAATAATAATAATAATAATAATAATAATAATAATAATAATAACAACAACAACAACAAAAACACCAGGACTAACAAGTATATATAACATGCAGAAAATAGCACTACTAGACACCGCACACTTCCTACGTAAAACACTTTCAATACAGTAACAATAAGAGCATCACAACAAACCACAGCACATACCCAAGGCACACAGGGCAGCGCTCGGTATTGCAGTGAAAGCACGTGATAAAAATAAGGCTACTGAATAATAATAATAATAATAATAATAATAATAATAATAATAATAATAATAATGATAATAATAATATAAGGAATACGAAAGAGTGAAAAATTAAAAGGTAGAGACAGCAACTCGGGTTCGCTCCCATGACTTTACAAATTGCCACAAACTGAGAGCGTTCCCCTGTTTTAAGATATTGTCACAAACAGAAGTTACTTTTTGATGGCTGCTTTTTAGCTTTTGGTTAAAAAGTATTGAGTAAACGCGTGATCAAAAGCTTTGACACTACACTCAACCCATCTAGTTTTAAGGCATTGTCTACCTTCGACTACATTACTCACTGTATCATCTATGGTTTGAGGCAGATTGGCTGTTGTTTTTGTTAGACCGAGCAACTTTGTAGCTGCTCCTTCATTGGTTTGAAGCAACTAGTGCTCCATGGTAACACTGCTATGTCCAAGTATTTCCGTAAGTTGTCTAAATGATTCCGCCTGAAAGCACTCTAGAAGAGTCTTCCTAATATCTCTTCGATGGGCACCAGGATGACTGATAATTGCCTGTTATGACTTTCATTAACCAACTTAAAGAATTCGGAGAGTAATTTCACCTACAGTGAGGATTAGAGTCTCAGAACCCTGAAGATACTAACCTTGTCACACAGTTATTAACAATAGTCCAGCTACTAAGTTCCCAACCTGATATTCATTTGTCACAGTTCTCTAAATGTTAAAACGACCATCCGAATCGTGGGAAAGACCTCAAAGATTTTACAAAATGCAGTATCGGATAATGAACAGCTTGAACAGAATCCAACATAAAGAATGCAAGATTGTCGATTGGGGAAGAATTTATCAACCGAAGTGGCACTTTATATGCATTAAAAAATTCCATAAAGCAGCGAAAGGTGTACAACTTGACCAAACAGTATTTTTGTGGTTTTCACAGCAGTATGAAAAGCGGATTCCTGTCTGCAGCTCGTTATTACAAGAGCGAAAACCCGCAAGGGAAGTATAAGAGTCTCCCACTACAGTGTGTTACCAAGCTGTTTACAGCGTTTGAAAGATCATCATTAGGTAACATAGCGTTCTTGGAGAGTTCTTGGAAGAATTCAAACAAAAACGGCAATCAGAATGCTTCTTGGAGGACATTATGAACTTGGACAAATTGCACAATATGGAATTGTTTTGGTTTGCGTTGTTGGATAAAACATTTGAATCCAGCAAAGAAAAATCAAGAATTAAGTACAGAAGAATTGGATTACGATTTTTCTAAGAGACAACGCCACCAACCGTCATAAATTCCCGCTTGTCTGCATCAGGCGTTAATTATTTAGCGTTCAGATGACTAATTATTGTAATGCCTAATTATTCACATTGCTTTTTTAATTAATCATGTATTATCTTGTAGCTTCAAGAATTCGGTGATGATTGTTTAATTTAATCTGATATTATAGTGTAAACGTGAGAGGCTGGATCTGACCGGTTTGAACTTAAAACAATTAAAGTATTTGTGCCTGATATAGCCGGTTTAAGTGCTAAAGAATTAAGTGAATGTTCGTTACTTCAAGATCTGGGACCAAGAATTCATTTTACAAAAGAAGACAAGAATGACGACCACTATTTTCATCTTAAATTCTATGAAGATGTGACCCTGCCTTCTGATTAAATTTAGCTAGTGTTGTTCTTGAGTAACAGACTCTACTACTTGTTGGCAATAAAGAGTCATACAATCTTCATACTGCCTGAAAGGTAGCCAAGTTTCACCACCAGATGGAGCAGTTAATATTTGTTTTTATCAACGAAAACTAATGTCGTTCAATCAGTGAATCACTGTGACATGTTGAGTGATATTGTCAGTGAAAACTATGGCGACCAGGTATTACTGCAGTATCATTGTCAATGTTATACATTTCAGTATGTATGACTTATCCATTATCCATATGACAACATCCAGTAAGTCATTGTCAAGACTCCATTGTCAATAATCGGGACAGAATCAATCCATCGCTAGTTTGGTTTGCTGGCTTAAAAAGTCAAACAGATTTTGTTTAATGTAATAATGTTCAATATTACAGTTCCTTTGTTTTCGTCCTGATCAAAGCACTCGCCGCCCGCCTTGTTCAGATAATCAAGTTCTGAATTTGTGTGAGTGTGTATGTGAGTGTGTGTGCATGTGTGTGTGTGAGTGTGTGTGTGCATGTATATATGTATGCGTCGAATGTATATTAATGTATATACATGTGTGTGCAGGTATATGGAGAGAGAGAGAGAGAGAGAGAGAGAGAGAGAGAGAGAGAGAGAGAAGGCGAGAGTTAATTCGATATTGATATGCAGTTGTATGTCCTTGAGGGATCTACGTCAACAACAAAACAGAAAAACTGAGGTTCTTTCCGTGAACTCCATCGTGATAATTGTTTAACATAGATACAAATACTCCCTTATTGCTAGCATCACAAGACATGCAGTGAATCAGTGATTGTTGCGTTGGAAATCTACAACTACCGACGCTATTGTTACCAAAATGTGTTATAAATTGAATAAGTCAGATACTCACTCTGTTGTGAACAGTCTGTGTGAGAAATGATATCTCTTGCATTTAGTAAGTTCTCCATGCGGTCTTTGATAATAATCTGTAATCCAAAATTCTTCCTTTGTTCCAGCCAGTCACTGACCGTTCCTTGCATGTCAAAGTCTTGCCAACTGTCACCCTGGTGCTTCACGATACGTACCGCTGCCAATCGCCGACGAGCTGAAGACAAATGAACATCATAGAATGAATAAATGAAGGATTGGAAATTCTTCAAACATTCTATAAAAAAACGCTGCTACAGCATGGTCTAACTATGATGCCAAAAGAAAAATGAAAGAACTAGTAGTTGCTAAAAAAAAAAAAAAAATTGGACATAAAGTGAGAAATATAGGCTGGGGTAGGTGTGGGGTGGGGGAATCAGTCGATTAAATCGTGTCCAATATTTAATTGGTACATTTGAGCGGTGAGCTGGCAGAACCGTTAGCACACCGGGCGAAATGCTTAGCGGTATTTCGTCTGCCGGTACGTTCTGAGTTCAAATTCCGCTGAGGTCAACTTTGCTTTTCATCCTTTCGGGGTCAATTAAATAAGTACCACATGGGTGTTTTGCTCAACATCTTTAAACAATCCTTATTCAGGGATGTCAGTTTGTTTGTTGTTGTTGGCACTCCGTCGCTTACGACGTCGAGGGTTCCAGTTGATCCGATCAACGGAATAGCCTGCTCGTGAAATTAACGTGCAAGTGGCTGAGCACTCCACAGACACGTGTACCCTTTGAATTACATGCACAACAGAAACAGGAAGTAAGAGTTAGAGAAAGTTGTGGTGAAAGAGTACAGCATGGTTCGTCACCATCCTCTGCTGGAGCCTCGTGGAGCTTTTAGGTGTTTTCGCTCAATAAACACTCACAACGCCCGGTCTGGGAATCGAAACCGCGATCCTATGACCACGAGTCCGCTGCCCTAACCACTGGGTCATTGCGCCTCCACTGGGATATCAGTACACCTGAGAGAATATATACTCACGTTTACGTTGGTTTTTCTTCAAGGCTTTCGTTAGGATGTAGACGTTGATAACGATGGCGTCGTTGCAAGGACATTCAACTGTGATGGAGAAGATAAGGAGAGACAGAGTGAACAATGAGATGGAGAAATGTAAATAAGATAAGGCGTATATATGTGTGTGTGTGTGTGTGCAATGATTGATATATATATATATATATATATATTCTATTATATATATTTATTTTCTCCTAGTTAATAATTAACTCGGACAAAATAAATTGGTTAATAGATACCAGGGTAGCAAAGATCACAAAATGACTGTGGTGTAACTCCTGTTTATGAGGTAGAAACTCCTTGTTATTTTGGGTACTTGAGTATATATAAATATAGTAAATGGAGTAAAACGCATATGTTAACTGAATACTTTTATTTCCAATATATGTTTCGAAGATTACAAATTATACCTTCCATAGGAATAGGTGATGTTGATAAGAATGTAATCTTCTCTTCAGGGAAATGCATGGCAACCAGCTTAAACGTAAGACATTTTAACCGAATATTATATGATTAACTACGACTGGTTAGGTTCGTTGTTTTTCTTCTTGTTTTGCCTTTGTGAGTTACAAGTATTGCTATCTGTTTGAGTTTCAGCACTTTAGCTGCTATTTCTGAACTTCGGTATGCGGTGAAGCAACTGTTGCTGATCCCTTAATTATATTTATAAATGTATAAGAACCTTTAAATAAGTTCTTCACCGATAATGGTGTTTACATACCGAAGGGCTTGGTAAAAATTATTAATTTATTAATAAATTAATAATCCTTTACCCTTTTATTTGTGTATATATATATATATATATATATAGGGGTCGATAAATTAAGTACCAGTTACGCACTGGGGTCGATATAATCGACTTAATCCGTTTGTCTGTCCTTGTTTGTCCCCTCTATGTTTAGCTCCTTGGGGGCAATAAAGAAATAAGAAACGTTAGCATGCCGGACAAAATGCTTAGCAGTATTTCGTCTGTCTTTACGTTGTGAGTTCAAACTCCGCCTAGGTCGACTTTGCATTTCATCTTTCGGGGTTAATAAATTAAGTACCAGTTGCGTACAGGGGTTGATCTAATCGACTGGCCCAACCCTCCCCAAAATTTTCGGGCCTTGTGCCTAGAGTAGAAAAGTATATATGCAAGAATATATAAATTCAAAACAAAACAATCCTACCTTGGGGCATTTGTAGATGCAGCCAAAGCGTGGCGTTTTTCACGGTGACCAATTTACTACGCGGGGCTGTGACATTGAAATGCAAATTCAATACTGTGGATGTTGAGTTGTTCCACAATTCTTCATCAGTAGATCGAGTTGGTAGACGACCTGAAACGGAAAAACAGAACAAAATGAACAACAACAACAACAACAACAACAACAGTTAGAACGTAGTATACTCTGACTGATCATCACCATCATCATCATAATTAATAATATTATTATCATTATTAGGCTGCGAGCTGGCAGAAACATTAGCACGTCGGGCGAAATGCTTCGCAGTATTTCGTCTGCTGTTACGTTCTAAGTTCAAATTCCGCAGAAGTCGACTTTGCCTTTTATCCTTTTGGGGTCGACAAATTAAGTACCAGTTACGCACTGGGGCCGATGTAATCGACTTAATCCCTTTGTCTGTCTTTGTTTGTTCCCTCTATGTTTAGCCCCTTGTGGGCGATAAAGAAATAAGAAACGTTAGCACGCCGGGCGAAATGCTTAGCGGTAGTTCGTCTACCGTTACGTTCTGAGTTCAAATTCCGCCTAGGTCGACTTTGCCTTTTATCCTTTCGGGGTCGATAAATTAAATACTAGTGAAACACTGGGGTCGATGTAATCAACTTATCTCCTCCCGCCAAATTTTAGGCCTTGTGCCTTTAGTAGAAAGGATTATTATTGAGGGCAGAATTCTGGAGAGGAAAAAATTAATTCCTGCTCCAGACGGAGACGGGAGACCGGAAAGCCTCATGTGCAAGGTT
>NC_142936.1:85716863-85719363 GCF_046866305.1 Octopus bimaculoides | reverse complement strand
CAAAAATCTCGAGAAGTACGTGGAACAAATAGGGGCTGCAATAAGGGTGGAGCACTTGCAGAAAACAGCACTGCTTGGAACCGCTCGAATACTTCGGAAGTTGCTCGAAAAATAAGAGGTGTTACCTTAGTTAACTGGTAGTGAACAGCTGACACTGTAGTACATCTCCAGCGTTAGAAAGCTTTGCAAAGGCAATAATAATAATAATAATAATAATAATAATAATAATAATAATAATAATAATAATAATAATAAAAATAATAATAATAATAATAATAATAATAATAATAATAATAAATCGACAGAAATCGACGCAACAGAACTACATGATCTAAAAAATCAAATCATGATTGAATGGCTGAAAATTAAAGAAACTAGTATGAATGAACGCGACACTCTCCCCAAAATTCGCAATTCTAACCAAAACCTGAAAATAATTGGTAAAATCCGCCTTGCACTTAAGGATATAATTTCAGCTAATGATGTTGATATTACAGATCTCAACCACCTGTACTATGCATCCGCAAGAATCTCAACGATTCTATGTGGTGAAAAGATTAGAAAAAGACAACACTCCCACAAAAAGCCTTCTTGGCAAGAACGCATTCAACACCAAATTAAGCTGCTTAGATCTGACATAGAATGTTTGAAAAACCTTAAATTTGACAAGAGTATCAAACCTACAAAGACCCAAAGACTAAAGAAAAAATATAACATGAAAACCATAGTTGACATTGATGCCACCATAGAAACCATCAAGCAAAAGGTATGTGCTAAAGCTGCCCGCATAGCAAGGTATGAAAAGCGTGTTAAATTCTTCCGAGATAATAACATGTTCAAAAATAACCCCAAAAATTTCTACAGGAAGATAGGGAAAACACCAGTAACAATAAAGTCTGTCCCATCAAAAGAAGAAGTGCAAGAATTTTGGAATAAAATCTGGGCAGAAGATAAAACACACAATGAAAAGGCCCCTTGGATTGATAGAATAGCTACAGACCTAGACTCCTTAGAGGAGCAAAAGTGGGAGGGGGTCAGGGTAGAAGATATAAGATCTGCTCTCAGGAGGTCAAGCAAATGGAAGTCTCCAGGAAAGGATAAAATTCCTAACTTCTGGTTGAATGCCTTCCCAGAAAGCCATGAACTGCTAACAAAACTTTACAACGATGTTTTGCAAAATCCTAGTTTGATGCCCTCTTGGCTAGTTAATGGTTTAACATTCCTGCTTCCAAAAAATGAGGAAACAAACGAACCAAAAAATTATCGCCCCATAACCTGCTTAACAACAATGTATAAGACGCTAACATCTGTCCTAACCGAGTACACCTATAGTTTTTTAATAGAAAGTAGCATATTCCCTAATGAGCAAAAGGGATGTAAACGTGGATCTTATGGTTGTAAAGATCAGCTACTCATCAATAAGATGATCTTAGAAGATTGTCACAAGCGACACAAAAACTTGTCAATAGCCTGGATAGACTATAAAAAGGCCTTTGATAGCCTACCACATAGCTGGATTAGGAAATGTCTGGAAATGTATAAAATAGCTCCTACTCTGCGAAACTTTTTATCTGTAAGTATGAGATCATGGAGAACCACACTGATGTTGAACAATGACAATGAATCTCTAAATGCTGGAGATGTAAGAATTTCATGTGGCATTTTCCAGGGTGACTCACTATCACCACTCCTCTTCTGTCTAGCCCTAATACCGCTCTCAAAATTGCTCAATGATGCACAGTATGGTTATAAAATATTTGATAAAAATATAAATCATCTCATTTACATGGATGATTTAAAGCTCTTTGCAAAAAATGACCAACAACTCAAAGGCCTACTAGCGATTGTTAAACAATTCAGTGATGACATCAGGATGCAATTTGGCCTTGATAAATGTGCAAAAGCTATCTTTATCAAAGGAAAAATGACAAATACATCTAATGTGAACCTTGACCAGCAAAATGTCATAAAAGAGTTAGAACCAGCGGAGAGCTACAAATACCTAGGGGTAATTGAAGGGGACAATATCAAGCACTCAGTGATGAGGGAAAGGATCAGAAGAGAATGTTATCGCAGGGTGAGAGCAATACTGAAGACAGAGCTGAACGCGAGAAACAGGATCGAAGCGATCAATGCTCTAGCCATACCAGTCGTGACTTACAGTTTCAACATCGTTAACTGGTCAATTACTGAAATATGTAATGTTGACAGAAAAATACGAAAACTGTTGACAATGCATAGAATGCACCACCCTAAGGCAGATATAGAACGTCTTTATCTGCCAAGAAAAGAGGGAGGTCGAGGACTACTACAGCTGGCATTATCAATGAAGGTAGCCACAATTGGCCTAGACACCTATATGAAAAACTCTGAGGACTGGATGCTAAAACTTGTCTTAAAATATGAAAGCAAGAAAGCATCTTACTCAGTAACAAAACAGGCAAAGGAATATCTAAGTGAATTCCAATTGCAACAAATTCAAGAATTAGACGAACTAGAA
>NC_142936.1:85709363-85711863 GCF_046866305.1 Octopus bimaculoides | reverse complement strand
TAGCTGCAAATCACTGGTCTGCCCTCTTTGTCCAAAGCTACCTAATGGTTTCTCTGCAGCTCTATTACAGTTGCGCGCGCGTATGGATGTGTGTGTGTGTGTATGTGTGTGTGATAAAATAAATTTGATTAATTGCTTTAGCGAATAATCGTAATTAAGATTAAATGATTATAAACTCTGCGTGCATGTGTGTGTGTGTGTGCGTGCGTGTGCGCGGGCGTGTGTGTGTGTGTGTGTGTGTGTGTGTGTAATGAATAGACATGTACCATAATATAAATCTAGAGATTGTCTGACAGAGGCAGACAGACGGATTATTACAGATTAATAGATAAGCATACACACACACACACACAAATATATATATATATATATATATATATATATATATATATATATATATATATATATATATATAGAGAGAGAGAGAGAGAGAGAGAGAGAGATAGATAGAGAGGCAGACAGGCAGATCATTGCAGATTAATGTATGTGTACACACTCACACATACATGCACACACATACACATATTTTATATATACATGTGTGTGTGTGTGTGTGTGTGTGTGTGTGTGTATGCGTGCGTGTGTGTGCGGGCGTGTGTGTCTTCCATCGATGAATATTGTTAAAGGAGGAACATCTGGAAAAAAACTGTACAAGGCAGTGCTCCAGCATGGCTACAGTCTAATGACTGAAACAAGGAAAAGAATACAAAAAAAAAACCCAAAAAAAAAACTCCGGTGAATCTGTTGTGCTTCTTTCTGTCCGAAATGTAAAGCCTATAAGTAACGACGCTATGGTTTACATTTTGTGATATGAAATAAATAATTAAACAAATCACTGAATGAATATGCTAACAAGAACAACACCAAACAACCGAATCATGGCTCTGAGAAACGGAACGAACGTTTTTAATGCTACGCTATATTTTAGATGAGGTTCCTTCCAAGCTCCTAACTTCCACCCCAGCGTCCTTTAAACATACCAATACACCACACCCACACTCACTCACGCAATTTCTTTCTCCTCTTTCTCTCCCCCTCTCTCTCCTCCGCTGCTCGTTCCCGCTCCACCATATCGTCTCAATGACAACCATCCACAATATACAGATATCTGACATAGCACTTACAACGATGCCCCATGAGTAAGCACCGTGAAGGGCGGTCCCACGTGGGGTAGGTTAGCTATGATGATGAGCTTTGATTGTAAACACCCACAGCAAGGTAGGGGCAGGTATGGGTGTAGAAACGGAACGACGGCGATAGCGTGAATATAAATAGCTTAAGACAGTATAACTTTTACAACCGAAGTTCTAAGAATGATCACATATATTATGTATGGACAACATGTATGTATATATCGGTATGAATGTATGTGTCTCTCTTTCTGAATGTGTGTGTGTGTGTTTGGAAAAGCTAATGTAAGTCAAACATATACATATTTCTGTATGATTGTAGGAATGTAAAAATGCGTGCATGTTTATGTAGATACGTTGTACACACATATACATATAGGATATATGCGTATATTAAAGTGAATACATAAGTGTATGCTCGAGTATATATGTTTTACATGCCTTTGTGTTATATTTCCTATAATATATGTGTATGAGTATGCACACACACACACACACACACACACACACACACACACACACACACACACACACACACACACACACACACACACACACACACACACACACAAAGGACATTCATTCAGTATGGAGAAGAAAAGTCTTGTTTAGAGTTCTCCCTTAAAATAATTATCCCTCTCTCTCTCTCTCTCTCTCTCTCTCACTATCTATCTATCTATCTATCTATCTATCTATCTATCTATCTATCTATCTATCTATCTATCTATCTATCTGGGGTCTGGTTTGGTCCAGACCTCCAAACGGAGAAGAACTGGGACGAGATAACGAGAAGGGTGGCCACTCTAGCCCGGCAATGGGCCGAGAGGAAGCTTTCCCTGAAAGGTCGGGCGGAGGTGGCGAACACGTACATCGCGTCCGTCATCTACTACCGCCTGACCGTCGTTCCTTGTCCCGACCCTACCATCACCAAACTGGAGCGCATCCTCTTCCGCTTCTTGTGGAAAGGAAGCGTTCCGATGGTTAGGCGATCCGTTTGCTGCCAACACCCGTTAAAAGGAGGACTGGGCATGCCGTGGTTGATGATGCGCAGACACGCGCTGAGACTGCGACATCTCCGGCTCTACGTAGACAGCGGTGAACAGGTGTGGTCACCGTTTGTGCGGCGCGCTTTCCCGCAGCTCGTCTCCATGACCGAACTGCAGTCATGGATCAAGAAGAGGCCGAGGAAGGGCGAATGGCACCGCGAGTGTCGCGCTGCTCTTCGGCAACTCCAACAACCCGGGTCAACCTTGAGCGACTGCATCACAACTAACGCATTCTATAGTGGATTAGTGGAGGGAAGGTACGACGACGATCTCGGGGCGAACCTGGGCGTCGACGAGGAATACCTGACCCGCCTGTTTAAGACG
>NC_142936.1:85691863-85704363 GCF_046866305.1 Octopus bimaculoides | reverse complement strand
AACTTTGCACTGCCCTCATGTGTGTGTGTGTGTGAGTGTATGTGTGTGTGTGTGTATGTGTTTGTGTGTATGGGTGTATGGGTGTGTGTGTGTTGAAAGGGATGCGACGGTGTGTGGAGAAAAATATAGTTTTGAATGTTGAAGAAAGTTGTTTGTAAAATGGAGGGAAACCAGTTGCGTGGTTTGTCTTTTTATAAACAACACACACACACACACACACACACACACACTCATATACACGTAAGCATGTATATATATATATATATATATGAGTGTGTATATGTGTGTGTGGGGTTGTGAGTGTCTGTGTCTGTGTGTATATATATGTATATATATGTATATATATGTATATATATTCTTTTATTTGTTGCAGTCATTTGACTGAGGCCATGCTAGAACACCGCCTTTTAGTCGAAGAACTCGATCCCAGGATTTATTCTTCGTAAGACAAGTACATGTTCTATCAGTGTCCTTTGCAGAACTGCTAAGTTACGGGGACGTAAACACACAAACATCGGTTGTTAAGCGATGGTGTGTTTACGTCCCCGTAATCTAACGGTTCGGCAAAAGAGACCAATAAAAAAGTACTAGGCTTACAAAGAACAAGTCCTGGGGTCGATTTGTTCGACTAAAGGCAGTGCTCCAGTATGGCTGCAGTCAAATGACTGACGCAAGTAAAAAACAAAAAGAATATATATAACTTAATTCCTGGCCAGTGTTCGTTCAAGCTGATATATATATGTAGTGTTCCCATTCGAAGTGGACTCTAGTTACGACGTTTCGTATGCGAACTTGTATATGCAAATAATGCGATCGATGATAGAAAAAGAGGTGATGGATGTATATAGATATTTCAAGATTTATTGCACTTTCATCAACACCACCAATTAACCATTTATCATCCCATTAATCATCCACGGACACATTGCTTAAATAACCACTAAGTGTAGCGGTGTAACACTAATGAATGTACCAATTTACATGATTAACACATTCTTGGCCACTATTACGTACGTATTATTTACTGGCTCTAAATTGTATAGAATATTCGAAGTGATTGAATCGCACTGCTAACACAAAAAGGTAGGAGACAGTACTGACTTACAACTCTTTTTATATACTTGGTAGTACATTATGGTTGCTAAACGAAATACGGTGTCCCTTCTAGCAATGAATAAATACTGGGTAAGTCTATTCATTTATAGAGTTATCTCTGCGGCTCAGGTGATTTCTACATGACACTGAGATAAATGGAGTAGAACGTATAGGTTATCATTCCAATGTTCCATAGCCATCAAGGGCCGCTGACATCTTGCATTTGCAAGATTTTAGGCTAATAGCCTATCATTCTATAGATGTAACAAATTTTCAGTTGCTTGGACTGGAGAAAAAAATGAAATGAAGTTCTTAGTCCAAGGGCGCAACGTACTACCCAGTGTGTGAATCTAACGCAGACAACTGTGGGCCCAACAGCCTAACTACAAGGCCATGCACCTTTACTAGTATATTGGTTACATCGTTATTCAAACGCAGGCACCCTCATTGATCTATGCTGTCCTTTTTTTAAAGACAATAACAGGTTGAATGGCGGAACTTTGGCTGTTACACTGAGCAATTAGAACAACCATGTAGAACGGTTTCCGGTTGGTGATTACTGTTTTTGCTCCTCGAAATTGTTCAAGCCTTGACTATCATGTCGTCTTGGTGTATAAGTCAACCTATTCCCATACAGAGACGCGCACACACACTCACAAGTTCTGGTCACAAACACACACACACACACATACATACATACATACATGCATGTATACATTAACAACTACATTCACATGCAAATACATAGCGGTTAGATACGTATCCTAGCACATAGACACGTCTAATGACACACACACACACGTATACACCGTGGGTGATAAGAATATAACTGACACTCCGTCGGTTAAGACGACCCGGGTTCCAGTAGATCCGACCAAGGGAACAGCGTGCTCGTGAAATTAACGTGCAAGTGGTTGAGCGCTCCACAGACCCGCATGCCATTAACGTAGTGTTCGGCGAGATGCAACGTGACAGGAAGTGTGACAAGGCTGGTCCTTTGAAATACAGGTACTACTCATTTTTGCTAGGTGGGTGAACTGGAATAACGTGAAATAAAGTGTCTTGCTCAAGGAGACAACACACGCCGCCAGGAATCGAACTCCTGACCTTACGATCGCGAGCCGAATACCCTAACCATTAAGCCACGAACCTACACCAGATAAGTACCTATAGTGATAAAAACGCACATACACAGACACACACACAGATATACAGTGATGCATACATATATAACTACACGCATACTGTGACACACCCACCTATGTAAAAATAGTACATATACTATGACACACACATACATAACACTAAAAGACCATAAAACACACATACATAACACTAAAAGACCATAAAACATGTCAAAAGCAGGTAAATTGAATTGGCAACAGGCTTTTCTACCTCAGATCTCTGTGGTTTTATAACAATTATATTAGAAACTATTAATACCGACAGGTGGTCGAAGATTGGGTCTTTGCATTAATAAGCACTCGATTGTTGCTATCAATGTTAATGGTTCATATATTGAAAACAAAAATATACGACGGCACATCACTGTGAATAGTTTATATGTGAAGCCAGCAAAAAAAAAAAAATTACTATAATAATTAGACTGAAACAAAACATTTTACATAAAAAGAATACTTACAATCGGAATTGGTCGCTGTTAGAGTTCTGACGGTCCTGGGTGAAATTCGAACCTGTGTCATTTACGATGGGGTAGGCTCTGAGTGTAGGTGATGTACTGCTGTCAGTTTGTTCCTGGTCCTCCTCTGTGGTAGATCGGGGTAGAAATCCGGCCTGAAGAATCTCGGCCGAGAACAACCAGCAGATCGATAATGCGAGCAGGTAGTGCATACTTCTTTGTTTCCAATTGTCCGACATAGTGACAGCGATCGTCGTGATGAGCCTGAATGGAGATGGAAGATAGAGAGAGAGGGAGGAAGAGAGAGAGAGAAAGAGAGGTGAAAAGCTGATAATATTGGCGAAGAGATAGATATGATGAACGTAATAGCCACAGTAAAAAAAAGCATTCACACAAATGTATATATGTATATATAGGAGAGTAATGAATAGGTTGATTTAATTGTCAACCCATTTAAATTACAGAAACACTTTCAGAAATCCAGTCAGACATTCAGATATTACTATAACTCTATATGCCTTCCCCGTGGAGGCGCAATGGCCCAGTGGTTAGGGCAGTTGACTCGTGGTCATAGGATCGCTGCTGTACTCTCTCACCACAACTTTCTCTCACTCTCACTTCCTGTTTCTGTTGTGCCTGTAATTCAAAGGGTCAGCCTTGTCACACTGTGTCACGCTGAATATCCCCGAGAACTACGTTAAGGGTACACGTGTCTGTGGAGTGCTCAGCCACTTGCACGTTGATTTCACGAGCAGGCTGTTCCGTCAATCGGATCAACTGGAACCCTCGACGTCGTAAGCGACAGAGTGCCAACACATATGCCTCCCCCAACTGGATGGGCGTTGTCCCATTGGAAGCTCATTCGCCCTTCGACAGATCTTGTTATTAGTCCTGCTGGTTGTCCAGACACCCATCTCACAAGAGTAGCAAACTGCTCAAGGGAGGGGATCCGGTTTCAGTCACGAAGCAGGTAGCATTTGTTTGTATGGCACCAGTAGCAGGTCTCATCAGCCTAAGATTTGCGACCTGGCTAGCCGCTTAATATACATATGTGTGTGCTCTGCTGCGTTGTGCTGTGCGTGTGTGTGTGCGTGTGGTTCCAAGTTGGTAAGGAAGTTGTGCCACAGTGTTCATTTAGGGCATGCGTCTTAAACAGCCTCTGATAACCGATTCCAAATCCTAACTTTCTCATGTGGTTTAACCCTTAATTCCAGGGGAACTCTTTTCTCTTGATACGGAAGAATGTGGGCGAGGGCTGGAGCAATAAAAACCAATGCTTTCGGTTGGTTGCAACTTGTCCAGCCGAGAAACTAGACCCTGTAGGAGAGGGCAATCTCATTTCAAACCTGCGCTCCTTCATAACCACTTCCACACATGACAAGGTTTCGAGACCACACTGGTTCCAAGTAATATTGGCCCATACATTTTTCAGGACTCTGCACATTAAATCGACACAAGCGGTCGAAGTGAAGTTTCCTTGAAGGATTTCTTAAGTAACGTTACTTGGCAAGCTGCGAAGCTCGGAAATCAGGGAAGTCTCTTCGAGTCAAGCCACTACTTCTTCGATTAAAGAAGGCACAGTTCCGGTACAATGGACATGTGATCAGAAGGTCTCGGTAAAGAATTGCAAGACGAATTCTTCAAGATGAGCCAGCTGGCAGGAGAACTAGGGGTAGATCAAGAACGAAGTGGTTGGATGATATGTATAATCCCAATTCGTCAGACTTGGGAATCCACCCGGAAGGTGTAATGAGGGTTGTTTCTGATAGGACCCCACCGAGAAGTTGCCTAAGGACCCCTTCCCCACAACTCTCCCAGGAATAGCGGGTGGAGAGGATGGATGGATAGACGGACATTTGTAATTCGGTAAAGCTATATCAAAGTCATTCGGCTTGCTAGATACCGCAGCCAAGTTACCTCAAATCACACTGTTAATAAAATCATATATACGACATGCTTCTTTCAGTTTCCGTCTACCAAATCCACTCACAAGGATTTGGTCGGCCCGAATCTGTAGTAGAAGTCACTTGCCCAACGTGTCGCACAGTGGGACTGAACCCGGAACCATGTGGTTTGGAAGCATACTACATAGCACAAATTTTGTGAAAAGAAAAAAAAAATTTCACTCATTATACATTCATAGACTCGTGTTCTCATCTCCGGTTACATTAGACGCATGACAAATTCTTGATATGTCTAAGAAACTATATATATAAAAAAATAGCACGTCTTATATGCCGGCATATACAGCACCTTCCAGGCCAGGGGTCGGCAAACCGGGGTAAATTACCCTTAGTAGGGTAAAAACGAAATTCTTACTTATGTCTAATGAGGACTCATTAGACGTAAGTAAGATTACATAAAAAACGTGTTTCTTGTTACGACAGAAAATTTATTTTGACAACATTGCATTTGTTCAATGTGTTTAGGAGACGTCACGCCAAATTGATTCAATAAACCTTTCGAATTCAAAGAATCTATGATTTTCGTCCTTTTGAATCAAGGGGGCAACGTCGGAGTAATTGGTTAAAAAGTTCCCCGACCCCTGTTCTAGAGCGAACACGTATAAGAAGTGGTCGTCACATGTGGTCCGCACACTTCGCAAAGCCAGCGCTACACTTAACTGTTACACAACACATCTCTCATCTCTCTACGCAACACATGATTTGCCCTGCTTCTCGAGACACAACCACATGGTCGTCACACTCGGCTGTACATCACCGTATGACAGTGTGTAGAGAGAGACTGGTCCCACAATGAACATAAGAAGTACAATACGATGCAAGTTTAACCGTCACTCTGGCAAGTGTAATCGAACACACGTACACAGTGTGAACGAATAATTTTTTATTCCTCTTCCGGAGGAAATATTTTATGAATGGAATCTACCAGAGCTGCTATTGGACCGAATATGTTACTTCTACTACTATAACTGCTGCTGCTACTACTACTACCACCGCCACCACCACCACTACTACTACTACGTTCTGGATTTCCCGTAGTAACCTCCCTTTCCCTAGCTCTCTTGAAGCAGTTTGCTATCTATCTATCTATCTATCTATCTATCTATCTATCTATCTATCTATCTATCTATCTATCTATCTGCATCTATCTATCTATCTATCTATCTATCTATCTATCTATCTATCTGTCTACCCGTCCGTCTCCCTCTCTTTTCTTTCTTTCTTTCCTTCTTTCTTTCTTTCCTTCTTTCTTTCTTTCCTTCTTTCTTTCTTTCTCTCTCTCTCTCTCTCTCTCTCACTCCTTTTTATTATTCCTTTACCTCTCCTCTTTCTTCCTCCTCCTACTACATAACACAGACTCTTCTTTCCTCTTTCTCCATCTTCCCCCGCCCTCTCTCTCTTACTCCCCCTCTCTCATTCTCTCTCTCTCTCCATTCCGTCTTTATTACCCACCATCGTGTGTGTATATAGAATTCCTGTGTAAAAGCGTCCGCGAGGGCACGGTTAGGGTCATCGGCTCAAAGTCATGAGTTCGATTCCCGGCGACGCGTTGTGTCCTTGAGCAAGACACTTCATTTCACGTTGCTCCAGTCCTCTTAGCTGCCAAGAATAGGTTATACCTGTATTTCAAAAGGGCCAGCTTTGTCACATTCTGTGTCACGCTAAGTCCCCCTGAAAACAACGTTTAGGGCACGCGTGTCTGTGAAGCACTCAACCACTTACACGTTAATTTCACGAGCAGACAGCTCCGTTGATCGGATCAACTGGAACTCGCGTCGTCGTAACCGACGGAGTGCCATTTGTATGCTTCGAATATCACGGCAAACATGCTTAGAGTGCGCGCGCGCCTGTATGTGTGTGTGTGTGTGTGTCTGAGAGAGAGAGAGAGAGAGAGAGAGAGAGAGAGAGAGACAGAGAGTGTGCGTGTGTGTGTGTATGTGCGTATGCGTGATATCTGTGTGTGTGTTTGTGTATGTGAATGCGTTCGTGCGCCTGATGTAGTAGTGGTGTGTGTGTGCGACCGTGTGTGTACGTGTGTGTGTGTGAGAGTGCGTGCGTGTGTTATGGTGTGGTGTGTGCGTGTGTTATGATGTGGTGTGTGCGTGTGCATTACGTCTGTGTGTGTGTCTGTGTATGTATGTGAGTGCGTACGTGCGCCTGATGTGGTGGTGGTGTTTGTAGTGTGTGTGTGTGTTTGTGTGTGTGTGTGTGTGTGTGTGTGACCGTGTGTGTACGTGTGTATGTGTGTAAGAATGCGTGCGTGTGTCATGGTGTGGTGTGTGCGTGTGTCTGTGTGTGCGTGTGGATTACGTTTGTGTGTGTGTGTGTATGTACGTGAGTGCGTACATGCGCCTGATGTGGGGGTGGTGGGGGTATGTTTGTGTGTGTACGAACACACATGTGCGTACGTGTATGAGTGCGTGTGTGTGTGATGTGTGTGATGTGTGATGTGTGTGTGTGATGTGTGTGTGTGTGATGTGTGATGTGTGTGTGTATGCACACATCTTAATGACTGACTCTGTCCATAACTTGTTAACACCGTTTGACAGCCAAGGTTCGTTTGTTTACGTCCCCCTTACACTGCAGTTCGGCAGATAAAATAAAGAGCCAAACAGTATATCGTATGCAACAGGGTAAACAAAAAGCCGTAGCTATTTCTGTTCTTTACATTCTGTGTTCAAATCCGGCTGAAATCAACATTGCTGGTCATCTCTTCAGGGTCGACAAATTATAATAGAAGTCCTACACAGTGCATTGTGGGTATTATTAGGAAGTTAGAAGAAATACCGTCAGGTATTTCTTCCTGTATTTTACGCCCTGATTTCATCTGCGACGATAGTCAATGTCAGGACGTATCGATTCTTGAGTTATCGATGTCGTGGAGACACGAATCTTAGCTGCTGGGTCAGCTTCGGATCCTCTATCTCTCTCTCTCTCTCTCTCTCTCTCTCTCTCTCTCTCTCTCTCTCTCCAGGCATGGCTGTGTGTGTGTGTGTGTGTGTGTGTATGAAGAATTAGGGACTCGTCCGGTTGTACCCTCCATATACGTAAACGTTTTTTTAAATCTGTCGTTCATTTACGATGTATTTTTTCATTTATTAAGTAACCGTACGCACGCACGCACACCCGACTTTTTTAACAGTAAGTATATTGATATGTGGAGGCGCAATGGTCCAGTGGTCAGGGCAGCGGACGCGTGGTCGGAGGATCGCGATTTCGATTCCCAGACCGGGCCGTTGTGAGTGTTTATTGAGCGAAAAACACCTAAAGCTCCACGAGGTTCCGGCAGGGGATGGTGGCGACCCCTGTTGTACTCTTTTGCCCCAACTTTCTCTCACTCTTACATACATGGCGGGCTTCTTTCAGTTCCCGTCTACGAAATCCATTCACAAGGCTTTGATCAGCCCGAAGCTATAGTACAAGACACTTGCCGAAGGTGTCACGCAGTGGGACTGAATCCGGAACCATGTGGTTGGTAAACAAGCTACTTACCACATAGCTACGCCTATATATGTATATGTCTATCTATCTATCTATCTATCTATCTATCTATCTATGCTTATCTATCTCTATCCGTCTATCTATCTGTATACATATGTACACACTCACAGACACGCGCGCGCGTATCTTTGTTCGAATCCGAGCTCTGGTGGGGCACTTTCTAGAGTGCTGTGAAACGATTAACCTTGAGTGACAGGAGCCTTTATAACCACGTGGTCTGGTGTCAAAGAGAGGCTAAATGTTTACTTTTATTAAATCGACACATGTGTCTCTACGTGTGTGTACGTGTGTGTGTGTGGGGGGGGGGGCGCTCGTGTGTGTGTGTGTGTGCATGCATGTGTACACGCATGCGTACATGTGTAAACGTATGTATACGAGAAGGTTCTAAAAAACTCCTGGTTTCGGGTAAAAGAAAATACAGGAGGATCAGTTAATTATGATTTTATTCAACATATTTTCCTCTCAGATTCACACACTTATTGCAACGGTCCTTCAGTTTTTCTTTCTAAGCCCTGTAAAAGAACTCGGAAAGTTGGGCCTCCAGCCAGGGTTTTCATGACACCCTTAAATATATATGTGCATGTGTGTATAAGCAGAAGCGCCATCGATGGAATTTGGATTAACAACGGTAATTGCTGCATATCGAAGTTTAGAAAAAGTCTTGCATATCTTAACTGTTCCACTTACAGATTGTACCCATAAAATGCATGTTAGCCATTCTCTTCCCTTATTCGAAAATTCTAGCTTTTCTAGGGTTTAGTCCAGTGGTTCCGAACCCTTTTACTACCAAGGACCTCTTTTATTCAAACGAGTTTTCCAGCGGACCACAGAATATTGAAAGTTCTGACAGTTTAACATGCTGGCGGACCCCTAGAACTACCTATCCGGACCACCAAGGGTTCATGGATCATAGTTTAGTCGAACAAACCGACCCCAGCAATTATGCATCTTTTTTTTTAAAGCCTGGTACTTATTTTATCAAACTCTTTTTGCCGAATCGCTATATCTCGGGGGCATAAACCAAAACGAACTATCGAGTGGTGGTGGTGGTGCTATATATATATATATATATATATATATATATATATATATATATATATATATATATATATATATATATATATATATAAGAGCACTCCGTCAGCTACGACGACGAAGGTCCCAGCTGATGCGATCAACGGAACAGGTTGCTCGTGAAATTAACGTGCAAGTGGCTGAGCACTCCACAGACACGTGCACCTTTAACGTTGTTCTCAACGAGAGTCAGCGTGATACAGAGTGTGATAAGGCCGGCCCTTTTAGATACAGGTACTACTCATTTTTGCCAGCTGAGTGGACTGGAGCAACGTGAAATAAAGTGTCTTGATCAAGGACACAATGCGTCGACGGGAATTGAACTCACGACCTTACGATCGTGAGCTGAATGCCCTAACAAGCAAGTGTATTAATTTGACCCTCGGGGAAATGAAAAGGTCTTTTATGTTTCGAGCCTATGCTCTTCAACGGAAAGGAATAAGAGAAAATAAACAGAGAGAGAATGAAAAGAACTTGTAGATTTCAGCGGTCCAGTATACATAACGGGCTTCTTCCAGTTTCCGTTGACTAAATTCACTCATAAGACTTTGGTCCGCCTAGGGCTAAACTAGTAGACACTAGACCCGAAAGTGCCGCGTCGTGGGATTGAACGCAAGACCCATGTAACGGAAGCAAGCTTCTCGCTTGTCAACGAACGACGTTGCCACGCCTGTGTTTATAAAAGTTCATGCCTGTCTCCGTAAATGTCTTTATGTGTGTGTCAGTAGACAGATATATACGTCTGTGTGTTTGTGTGGGCCTGTGTGCATGTGTGTGAGCGAGTATGTGTGAGCGAGTATGTATGTGTGTATGTGTGAGTGTGTGTGTGTGTGTGTGTGTGTGTGCGTGTGTGTGTGAGTGAGAGAGCATATGTTATTGTCAGCTGCATCATGTTGCATCTCTCAGTCTGTTTACATACGAAAGCGACAACCCTCTTCCGCGGTCGACCTGCTAGAAATAACAGCGAAGAACCCATACGACCACATGCTTATAACCCAAAAGAAAGAACGTATTGGATAATGGGTCCCGAGATACACGAATTGCAGAGAAATTATAAGAAAGAATTGAAAAAAAGGATGACTAAAAATAAAACCGCATGATTTTTAGGACTTAGTTTGATCAACAACCGGTCTGTACTCATACCACCACTGTCTGTCTGTCTGTCTGTCTGTCGGTCTATCCGTCTGTCCATCCATCTATCTATCTATCTATCTATCTATCTATCTATCTATCTATCTATCTGTCTATCTATCTATCTATCTATCTGTCTGTCTGTCTGTCTGTCTATCTATCTATCTATCTATCTGTCTGTCTGTCTCTGTCTGTCTGTCTGTCTGTCTGTCTGTCTCTCTCTCTCTCTCTCTCTCTCTCTCTCTCTATATATATATATATATATATATATATATATATGCATATAAGAATATTAAATCGTACTTAATATCGTACTACTACTACTACTACTACTACTACTACTACTACCACCACCACCACCACCAGTAATAGTTGTAATATCAGCAGTAGTAGTGCCTGTTGTAATTGTCAGTGCTGTTATTTCTGTGTAATGATTATTGTTGTTGTTGTTGTTGTTGACAGGCAAGGTGCGTGCTTTAATTAGTTTCGTGCTGCCACTGTTGATGTTGATGTTGCTGCTGCTGCGCCTTTTATAGCTGCTGCTCGCGCTGTTGCATAACAAGCATGCCGTTGCAGCTGTTTAACCCGGGTCAAAGCTCTAATCAAATCTATTCCGGCCGTGACCATCCTGTCTCTTTAAGGTGTTACCCCGGGACTACATAATCTAACGCGACCCGTCCCTGTTCAGTACAGTAGCATGTACTTTCTGGGGAGACTTGGCTGCTATATCTAGTAGTCGCGCGACGCAGTTGACTCGCCTTCGATGTTTCATCCTCTGCTGAGAGCAGGTCTAGGATCAGTACCGTTCCAGCCATGATCATCCCGTATGTTTTCATATATCTTCCAGTTGAGGAAGGTTTGCCTGCTGTTTCTAGCAAGTGATTCCGGTGATGTTCATGGGACTTTGTAAAAAAGCTTAATAAACACTGATTGATCAGACATAGGATGGAAGACTTTCCAGCCGTGACTATCCCTCAGTATTTTACTTTGCAGACGTTATGTCTTAAGGACACTACATTCCCGCTTTGGAAGCCTATTGAGTGTGATTTGAGAGATGTTTGGCTGCTATTTCTAGCAAATCTCGTTGAGCACCGGCTGGATTAGTCTCACTTAAGTTTCAAGTAAGTTATGTTCCGCTTGAATCTGTTCACCGTTTTTGTTGTGTGTATGTGTGTGTGTGTGTGTGTTTGCATCTTTAATCTATCTCTTGTTTCAGTCATTTGACTGTGGCCATGCTGGGGCATCGCCTTGAAGGGTTTTAGTCGAGCGAATCGGACCCTGGTTTCTTAAGATGCCGAACTCTATGTTACGATGACGTAAATAAGCGAACGCTTGTTGTCAGGCGGTGGTGGCAGAGCAAGCACAAACTCAAAGCCGCTCATAGGTATATACATATACAATATATATTAAATGCGTGTGTATGTGCGTGTCCACGTGTCATAACGTATATATGGGTATTTGTCTTTGTTATATATGTATGCGTATGAACGTATGTACGTGTGTGTGTCTACAAACAAACGCGCGCACATATACATAAACACTTTCTTGCTTGTTTACACGTCTGCTTGCAAGTAAGCATGTGTTTATATGAATAAACGTGGGTATATCTGCACAAGCGTGCCCCACCAAATTTGTTTCGTTATATCTTGGAAAAGAATGGATATTTTCCAAAGAAATATTCTACAAATACCTTTCAGATGGAGTAGATTCCAACTATATCGGAATTTGCAGTGAAAAATTATTCACTACAAATTCCGATATAGGGAGAGAGGAGTTTCGGATAATTCACACGAGTTGAATATATTTCTTCATAACTTTCAGAAAAACGCGTATTTTTAGGTGAAAATTTCTACAAATACCCCTCAGATGATGTAGATATGGGTTATATCGGAATTTGTATGTGAAGAAAACAAAAAACAAAAACAACAACAACAGAAAAAATAGAAAACCAGAACTGGTAGGCGCACAAACATACATCCAGGCTCACGACACATATTTTTGTCAAATTTTCAAGTTTCATTTTGTTGGTGTCTCTATGATGTCAGTATGTTTATGTGCGAGCCCACCAACATTTTATTCGCATTAAATTCCGATAC
>NC_142936.1:85674363-85676863 GCF_046866305.1 Octopus bimaculoides | reverse complement strand
CTTGCACACACACACACGCACACACGGGCGCGCGCGCACACACACACACCTTATCGTGTGTGTGTGTGTGTGTGTGTGTGTGTGTGTGTGTGTGTGTGTGTGTGTGTGTGTGTGTATAAAATACAAAACTGGGATAAGAACGCAAAACATCCAGACAGTTGGGACAACAAAACATCCAGACAGACGATACAAAGAAACCAAGGACGGGTCATTCGGAGTTTTCTATCCTCAGTCGAGTTCCAGATTATCTTTGCAATTTCAGCTGGTTATACTCGAGATTGCTCCAATCGACTAAGGACGAATTAAATTAAGCTGACGTGTGTGGAAGTAAACTCTTACCACAGGGACATAAGTTTTGACAGGCACAGGGAGGAATATAGATGCTGCACGGATGGTAGTCGAACCAAGAAAGAAAGGTCAGGCTTGGCCAAACACCCGTCCCGTGGGGAGAGAAGAGAGAGAGAGAGGTAGAAGCAGAGGGATAGAAGAATTAAGGAGGGGCGAGAAAAAATGATGAGAAATATATATATATATATATATATATATATATATATATATATATATATATATATAACAATTGCAGCGTGGAAGGTGTTTATAAGCCATTTAAAATAAGACACAAAATCCGTTAGATTCACTTCAACATTTAAATTTAATTTGTCAAAATATTTTCGTCGCTTTGTGTGTTATTTTAAATGGCTTATAAACACCTTCCACGCTGCAATTGTTTTCGTTCCAGCACACCATCTCAGATCAGGTCACTTGCTATGCAAGTACATCTCCGTAATATATATATATATATATATATATTTTAAAACAGTATAGATTTCATGAAGCCTTATATTATATATATATATATATATATATATATATATATATATAGAGAGAGAGAGAGAGAGAGAGAGAGAGAGAGAAAAGGATAAAGAGACCAATGGCAAAGTTAGAAATATATTTTATGGATAAAGTCTTACAGCTGTTTCAGGGAAATCCAACGTATCCCTTCATCGGAGACGGTAATAGTAGAGGAATGGATTATTACATCTATAAGAGAAGTAAGACGTGAGAGCGATGTGCTGAAAAAAGAACAAAGAAGAAACAGTACTTGGATTGGAGCTTCATTCCAGCAGTAAACATCCATGTAAAGAATCCTTGTGGGTATTTTCCGGAGATGATTGTAGTAGCAAAGGTGGATATATATCATATCGTGTCCGGAAACAGCTGTAAGACTTTATCCATAAAATATATTTCTAACTTTGCCATTGGTCTCTTTATCCTTTTCTCTCTTTATACATATACACGCTAATACACGACTTATGTTATATTCCCCACTCATGTTTATACAACGAAAGGGGAAAAACTAGCCGGTATACAGCACTTACTCGGTATTACCTGTATCTTTGGGTTTGGTTGAATCCAATACCCTTCATAACCTTATATATATATATATATATATATATATATATATATATATATATATATATATATATATATATATATAAATGTTTATAATTGTATTTTTTTTTCAGCCAAAAACAATGCAATTTATACAAATAAAGCAGATTGATAGTTTTATCTGTATTATTTCAGTGTTTCAGTTTTGGGAAGCCTTGCTCGGGAAATCTTTGGAGAAAAGTTGCAATTCCATGACTTCTCTATCCTGTAGTGTGCGTGAGTTTGTTTCATATGAATCGCTATATTAACCAATCCATCGCGAGAGATTCTGTTGTGTTATTAATACGTGCTGTGTATTTTTTAATTAAAAGGGCTTCTTTTATTCTCAAGTTCCCTGGGTGGGGCATTTCTGTAGATGATTTTTGACGCAAGAAGCATTAGTATAAAGGAAGTACCGCCAAACAATTATACATACGGACTAAAGAACACCTCTATGCTAATGATTATTGCGCCAAAAAAACATCTAGAGAAACGCCACACCCAAGACATCCAGGTTTCCCTAGAAGCTACAGACAGAAAAACTGGGAACTTGAGAATAAAATCTCTTTTAATTAAGAAATAGACACCACGAATTAGTAACGGGTCAGAATTGCACACAACCGGTTGGCTGCTATAGCGACGTATATCAAATACACGCCCACTACGGGACACAGGACAACTTTTCTCCTTAGATTTCCAGAGGAAGGGGTCCTGACCCTAAAGTAGTGAAATATCGAGTAAAACTGTCGATTTGTTTTATTTTTATAAATTGCATTGTTCTGGCTTTAAAAAAAAACACATTAAAATTAACACACACACACACACTTATACATGTATATACATATATATGTATACATATATATACATGCTTGTATATATATACTCTTTACTCTTTTACTTGTTTCAGTCTTTTGACTGTGGCCATGCTGGAGCACCGTCTTTAGTCGAGCAAATCGACCCCAGGACTTATTCTTTGGAAGCCTAGTACTTATTCTATCGGTCTATTTTGCCGAACCGCTAAGTTACGGGGACGTAAACACACCAGCATCAGTTGTCAAGCGATGTTGGA
>NC_142936.1:85644363-85671863 GCF_046866305.1 Octopus bimaculoides | reverse complement strand
ATATATATATGTATATATATATTTATATACTGAGGGTGATAAATTGAATATTAATTTAATTAACATCAATTTAAAACCAGTGGTCTAACATATAAAAAAAATCTGAAAATTCAGAAAAATTGTATTACATGCGTATAAGAAAGGATGACCACTAAGTGGACATCCAATATGCTAGAAAGAGATCATCCACGATCTAACCACAAAGAAAATAATGTTCTCTAGAAAAAAATTCAGCAAATACCAGAACATATGCGGGCAACATTTGACATTTTATTTATATCCTTTTCTACTCTAGGCACAAGGAACGAAAGTTTTGGGGAGGGGGCCGACTCCAGTACGCAACTGGTACTTAATTTATCGACCCGCGAATGGATGAAAAGCAAAGTCGACCTCGGTGGAATTTGAACTCAGAACGTAGTGGCTGTCGAAATACAGCGACGCATTTCGCCTGGCGTGCTAACGATTCTGCCAACTCGCTGCCTTTATTATATTTATGTTACGCTATCATTATTACTAGCGGGATCCGTGAATATTTCACTGAATTAATGGTAAACTTATTGGGTTATTTCTGAAAACTTTATCCAAAATCCTGAAAGCGTAGCCTGTGTGGTGTCTGTATCAAAAGATAGTCAGTCGTCTGCTATTCATTGAAAAGTGAAGGAAATTGGAATACGATGATTACTTAATGCACTTTATATACACTCTTTATGTACTTTATGCACAATTTTATAGACATAATACACAGCAGTCTCCCTCTTTTTCTCTCACTTTTCGCCTTACCCTCTTTTTCTTCTCCTTTTTCTTTCGCTCTTCGCCTTTCTCTTCAACTAATCACGTGAAAGCATTATAGACGAGCTAAGTAACGGAGGGATAAAACTTAAAATCACACATTTCACTCATCACCATTTCTAACTAACCTAAAGTACGTTTATTCGTCATCACTGCTTACTGCCGACACTGTACACACACACACACACACACACACACACACACACACACACACACACACACACACACACACACACACACACACACACACGATGTAATATTCAAAATAAGGCGGTGAGCTGGCAGAAACGTTAGCACGCCGGGCGAAATGCTTAGCGTTACGTTCTGCCGTGCTTGCCGTTACGTTCTGAGTTCAAATTCTGCCCAGGTCGACTTTGCCTTTCATCCTTTTGGGGTCGATAAATTATGTACCAGTTACGCACTGGGGTCGATCTAATCGACTGGCCCCCTCCTCAAAAATTTCGGGCCTTGTGCCTAGAGCAGAAAAGTAACATTCTAAATAAGAAGGGAGCGAACTGGCAGAAACGTTAGCACGCCGGGCGAAATGCTTGGAGGCATTTCGTCTGTCTTTACGTTCTAAGTTGGGGTCGATGTAATCGACTGGTCCCCTCCCTCATAATTTCAGGCCTTGTGCATATTGTAGAAAGGATTACGAGTATAACGATCGGAAAGGAAAAGAAAGAGTCTGTAACGTTTCGGACGTTAGCCTTTCAACAGAAAAAAAAAGAACTAGGAGAAAAGGTGGTGGAAAGAAGAAGAAGAAGAAGAAGAAGAGGGGTGTTTGAGCACTGGTTAGAAATGCAGCTCTGTGGGGAGGAGTGAGGAAGAGAGGAAGAGACCAGGTGTTGTGTAAATGTATAGGACGGTATCCGTCTTGGGAGATGGGCATGAAAGGAGGCGTGCGAGCGGCGTAGGGTGCAAGTGGTTGCAAAGGGTGTGTGGAGGTATGCAAAAGTCGGATAAGGAAGGTGAATAGGTGTGAATATGATATAGGTGGAGGGAGGCACGAGAAAAAGAAAAGAAAGTAAGAGTAACTGTGAAGAAAACAGTATAATTGATGAGAAAAAATATTCCCTGATATTTTGACTCTATACATATTTAATTACGCTCTTCATAAGTTGTTTACTTTTTTCTATATGAAGCTGTAAACCCCTGCAGATAGAAGGTGAAGTAAGCGATCCCTGACGAGTTTCTAATCATAGACGAATATAGCCAAAATAAAAACCATTATGATGCCGACGAGGATCCTGTAGTTTATCTATGGTTTCTGTTTTCACAGCGAGACGAAAGTCATTAAATGTTTAAGTATCCCGTATAAAATTTCTGTAAATACATGTATACATATGCAAATATGCATATATGTATGTATGTATGTATGTATGTATGTATGTATGTGCGTATGTATGTTGTTATTTGCTTTTATCTCTAAATAGAGAAAGAGCTGATTTCTAAATTAGATCCAAAGTTCCTTCATTGGAATTTCAGCATCAATAGGGTGGTTGTGCATGTATGCGTATAATATGTGCATGTATGCGTGTAATATGTGCAAATATTTAGAGTCAGTGCATGTGCACATCTGTATGATTTCTTTTATATACGTATACTCATACGCATAGTTGTATGTATAGACAAGTGCATATGCTAAATTTATACGCTAAACTTTTGAAAAGTTTTACGTATTTTGACAGTTCGATTAATGGCTTGTATCTGTAGGCTTTCACCTTTCTGGCCTTGAGAACTCTACTTTCTCAACATCCGTAACACAGCAGTTGGTTACGTATCTTAGTGCTCAGATAATCACAAGTTTAAATCTGAACTTGTAAACCGAATGGATTGGTTGTAAATTCCTCAGTAGTCTAGTGTAAGGTGTTTACATTTCCGCTGACATCTTTTGCGCAACTGATTTCCAATACTCTGCGTAGTCTCCCTTATCTATCTTAAATTACAATGTCTGGTCTGTTATGTTTGCATTTTATTGGGGTTTTTACAGGGATATTCCACCAGTACTCTCTCATATTTTGAATGGTTATGGTTCTTATATACCTCACTATAGGTTCTTATATCTTTGGTCTCAGGACTACCTTCCGACAGATCTCATCGTAGAGTATTTTGGCCACAACATAATGTCTGATCGGTAGATAATAAAGTGATGACATCTTTGGACAACTGCTTATGATGTAGGTGATATCTTCAGTATTAACTCCATAATAGCTGTAGAGGTTATCACATATCGGCATTTTTCTGCGTCTCTGTTCCTTTTGTGCATCAAGAATTTGACTGCTATTTCCTGTTCCTTGGTTGCAAACACATACCTTTCGAAAGGGAGACTTAGTAATCCGATTGTTGGTCCAAGATAGCTTGCTTTAATTATGAATAATGCTGCTATCTTGAAACTTTCTTCTAACATATCTATGCATGGGCTTCTGCTGATATTCACTCGTCCGATGTGTTGCAGTTGACGTGCCCCTTCTTTGTAAATGTATTTGAGGTTATCAGACAGAGAATATAGCTAGAGGAGTTGCTTTCCATCTTACTATCTGCCTTGTATATGCCAAGTTGGTCTGGAGATGCACTTCGACACTTAGTATTTAAAAGAAGTTGCCGATGGGGGTATGGTACGACATCCAAAAAGCCGTCTGGATCGATGTTAAGCCCCTGCCTCCTTGATTTCGTTTTAGGTAGAAGATTGTTTGTGCTGGTCAATATCTTTCGAGTGTTCTCATCTATGGTTCGGACCTTGTCAAGCGCCAAATCAAGTAGCCAAAATGTTTGATGAGCACTGGTTCTGCAAGCACATTGTGGGCCAGTGTTTTATTGTATGCAGAGAATTCTGAGGCTCATTTTTTCCTTCTCCGACTGTTATATCCCTTACTGAAGCGTATGTATGAATGTATGTATGTTTGTACACACTAATGTTTGTTTGCTTGCATGTATGTATATATGTATCTGAGCACACACACACACACACACACACACACACATATATATACATACATACATACATACATACATACATACATACATACATACATATATATATATATATATATATATATATATATATATATATATATATATATATATATATATATATATATATATATATATACATACATGTGTGCGTGTGCATCATATATATTACATGCATACAACCATACACTCACACATGGATATATATATATATACATACACATACCCATACAGACAATCTCTGAATAGTAGTGCTTTGCACTTGTAATGTCGCGTTTATTTCCTCATTAATTATGTTCACTCACTAATACAAATTATTACCATATCCTCATTATGCTACGAAATGTTAATTACTTCTTAATTATAACAAACTACTAAAATATAATACTTTGGGCGATGTTTCTTAAGAGGGTCGAGATGAAGTTAAATTTACGCAATTCTTTGTCGATTAATGCACTCAAAAATGCTTATATACTATATCAAATAACATATACATGCACATTTAAATTCGTATGTTATATATATATAAAACATATGCACATTTAAATTCACGTTATATATATATATATATATATATATATATATATATATATATATATATAAGTATATAAAAGTAAGCAGACTTAGCGGTTATAGTAACCGACTAAGAGATAAGATATCCGTATTTCTATCGGTTTCAGTTACCTGTGTTATCTCTGCGCATGGGTACACAGGCATACTATGCTCGTAGGGTACAGGTAACAACAGAATAAACAAAAGTTTATCAGGAATCACATTTAGATAATCAGAAAATGGAGAAAATTTTAGATCAATAAACAAATCAATTGGACCACATCTGTAGATTATTTTTTAATACAAAACATGACATAACATTTATGTGACATAACATTTATGCGATATAACAATTCTTACGGCCGTTTCTGCTTCCGATATCAGTCAGTGGCTACGAAAGAATTTTGGAAATAATAGTCTTCATCTTCATAGGATATTCGAACTAGTATATGAAGCTTCATCAGAGTGAATACAAAAGCATCCGGAAAATAAACAAAAGGAGAGCGAATAGGAATTAAAACATAGTCTAGAGAACCCAGGAGGCCTAACATATTAAAATCATACCACCTTCCATCGTAGGGCTTCGAAGTCAGTAGGCGAAAATCAAAAAAATAATCTACAGATGTGGTCCAATTGATTTGTTTCTTGATCTAAAGTTTTCTCCATTTTCTGATCATATATATATATATATATATATATATATATATATACAGTAATCTCTCGACTATCGCGGGTGTTATGTCCCCCCCCGCCACCGCGATAGGTGAAAATCCGCGAAGTAGAAACAGTACTGTACTGAATATTAAAAAAAAAATTATTTTAATAATTTGTATGTATTTATTTTATTATAAATGCAAAACCACACCACAGAGGAATCAACGTAAGCTTAAATGATAAACCGTGATAGGTGAACCGCGATATGGCGAGGGATTAAAGCACTCACAATAGCAAGATCGCGGTTTCGATTCCCAGACCGAGCGGGGTGTTGTTTTCATTTCACGCTGCTTTAGTCCCGTAACTCTACGTCGGACCGGCGTCCCGTTCAGCGGGAATATTTGCCTGCCAGCCTAGCTAGGGGTGGTGGGGACAGCATCATTCGAAAGAAGCCACTCACACACACACACACACACACACACACACACACACACACACACACACACACACACACACGTGTATGTATTCATGTATGTATTTGTGTATTTTTATGCTTGACAACCGGTGTTGGTTTGTTTACGTTCCGTGACTTACCGATTAGATTTAAAAAAAAACCTATAGAATAAGTGCCAGACTTAAGAAAAAAATAGGTCCTGGGTTCGACATTTTGGACTAAAATCCTTTAAGGCAGTGCTCCAGTATGGTCGCAGTCCAATGACGATAAATGATTGCTGCTGCTGCCAAATCAACTTTGGGTTAAAAGGAAGTTTTTATTCTTTTGTTCCTCTCCTAAAACTTGGGGCTGGTTCAGTCATATGACTGCAGCCCTGCTGGGGCACCGCTTTGAAGGGTTTCGGTAGAAAATAAATCGACCCCAGGACTTATTTGTTTAAAAGCCCAGTACTTATTCTGCTGAAACCGCCAAGCTACGGGGACGTTTACACACCAACACCGGTTGTCAAGCGGTGGTGAGACACACACACACACACACACATTTATCTGTCTGTCTGTCTGTCTGTCTGTCTGTCTGTCTGTCTCTCTCTCTCTCTCTCTCTCTCTCTCTCTCTCTCTCTATATATATATATATATATATATATATATATATATATATATATATATATTCGTTTATATTTATATAAGGGGCATTATTACAGAAAATAATAACGCCACACAGTGGACTTCTCAAAATAACCACAATTTAGTACCTAATGCGAGGAAAAACAACCAACAGAAGACCAACTTTCTTTTAAATAAAGTTAACTTTGTAATATAAATATAAACGAATAATTATATTCTTGGGAATAGAAATTTCCCTTATGAATTTTTTTACACACTGGCTTGATAAAATTCTTGTAAAAGAGTTTTATCCCTTTTTGAATTTATTTATCATATATATATATATATATACATACATGCATACACGCACACATACATACGCACTCATACGCATGCACACACACACACACACACACACACACACACACACACACACACACACACATATATATATATATATAATATGAATAATATATAAATATATGCCTATATCCATACATATATGTACATAACTACATCTATATGTATACATACATGCATATATGGGTACAGGACATTAAAAAAAAAAAACGTTAAACACAATGAGAAACGAAAACAAAAAACAAACAGAGAAACGCGACATGCAACATAAAGAGTATATCCCTTCGTCAGTTGTCCCTGTTCCATCTACTCCGCATTTCGAAGGCAAGGACAATACGCGACTTCGTTGGAACAGTCCTTCACGCAAAGCAAATTAAATAAAATTTGGAATTTTTTGCGGAGGGTGAAAGTGTTAACAAGAACAGGACAGTGAGATCAATTTACACGAACAAAAATAGTGGACTTAATATAAGCAAGCGAAAAAAGTTTAAAGTATCAGAATTAGAATGAGCAATTGAGTCCAATGCACAAATGCATACTTTCTTAATGTAATGCAGTGGTGATAATATATAAAACAAAAATCAACCACACTAAATGGATCATACCATAGAGTGTGACAACAACATTGCGAGGGTAGAAGGCAAGTTTAAACAACGTTACATCAACAACACATCATCCTCTAGATATGCAAAAAAAGATAAATAAAATAAATAGTATCGAATTACAATTGGTAATTACAAGAGCATGATATTGACGCTGCAATCAAGTCGAATATTCTAGAAGTGCAAACTTATACACCAATGAAACAAAATATGCAATCTATGTACTACTGAAAAGAAATAAAATATACAATAATATCAATCATTCTGTGAATTATTTTTATTTAGATCCCTAAATGCTGCCACCTCGACAAACACCTGCTAATAGTTTGGAAATGTGCACTAGCAGGCTAACTTTAATTTATCACTGACTTCATTTATTACACTGATATTTGTTTTGTTTTATCATTTTATGTATTTCTCCAGTATAGCCAACAACGTATTTTACAATTTTTTCTGCTAACCTACAAACATTTTCTGTTTTAATACGTCATCCAGTCATCCAATTCCCTAAGGAAAAACCTTAGATTCTCCCGAAGTCTATTTACTGATTCCAAACGTGGCTTTCTTACGTTTTCATCCGTCTTTAACTCATTTCTTTTCAAAACTTCATTACATATCTTAAGTGGTTTTACCTTTGACAATCCAGAGGAATCAATCAATCTCTAACAAGGCGTGTCCTTTTCCACCACTGCTAATATGTTCTCTCTTCTAAAGCAAATAACAGTATAATTTGAGGGAGATTTGGCTGTCATTGCTAACACTTCAAGCAGCTTCGTAAAGGTTCTTATGTCGGGACTTGACCCTGTGATGACTACAGAATGAACAGGTTGGACTCCGCCAGAGCGACACAGTTGTAATCCTTCTGCACTGTTGTTTAGATGTGGTGGTGTATTCTAATTTAACTGTCATACAGAGGACTGTATCGTTGTTATTAAATACCACAAGGCAACTCCTGTTTAAGTTGACCTCGGATCAAAAGTAGTCCATCAGTGACCATCCTCACTCTTACGTATGTACAGAGAACTCAGGAGTACACTGTACAATGCGCCTGTTATATAGTCGGTAGGCTGTGAGAGTGGCCAACGACAATGCAGGTAATGTATTGTGATTAAGAATGTTGTATAAGGGCTAACGACAAAGTGATTAATGTTGTATAGTGGTTAATGACAGTATGATTAATGTTGTATACTGGTTAATGTCAATGTGATTAATGTTGTATAGTGGTTATTGGCAGTATGGTTAATGTTGCCTGTGGTTAGTGACAGTATGATTAATGTTGTATAGTGGTTAATGGTGATATGATTAATGTTGTATAGTGGTTAGTGACAGTATGATTAATGTTGTATAGTGGTTAATGACAGTATGATTAATGTTGTATAGTGGTTAATGACAGTATGGTTAATGTTGCCTGTGGTCAGTGACAGTATGATTAATGTTGTATAGTGGTTAATGACAGTATGACTAACGTTGTATTGTGGTTAGTACCACTCATCACCGTCACCGATATAAACATCGCCATCATCGGCGTCATGAACACTTCACATCATCATTATTCATCATAGACACCGCCGCCGTGCCCGCCGCCGCCGCCGCCGCCGCGGCCGCCGCGGCCGCCGCCACAACCGCAGCCGCCACCACCACCACCACCACCAACCATTATCCACCCATCATTATCATAACCCCACCCATCACCCATCACCTCAATCATTACGCCCACCACTACCACCATCACCCGCCGAACAATGGCACCGTCACCACAACCACCACCACCACCACCACCACCTTCGTTGCCACCACAAAGCGATCAGTTTAATTACAGCAGTGATTAGCAGTGATTATCGGCAGTCTGTTGGCAGACAAGGTAAGAAGTGGCGTAGGAGTGAGAGAGTGAGAGAGAGAGAGAGGGGGAGAGAGAGAGAGAGAGAGAGAGAGAGAAAGAGAGAGAGAGAGAGAGACAGAGAGTATTGGGAGGTGTGGGTGGGAGTTGGAGGTGTGAGAGGAGGGAAGCGTTGTAGCGATGGTGCTCGAGGAGGTAAGGGGGAGATAGAGGGAGGTGGTATAAGTGTTAACAGTTGTGACCTGACGCGAAGGTCACGGTGACCTTGCTGTCTACAACATTATATATATATATATATATGTATATATATATATATGTATGTATGTATGTATATATATATATGTATACATATATATATATGTATGTGTGTGTACATATATATATACATATATATATATATATATATATATATATATATATATATATATATATATGTGTGTGTGTGTGTGTGTGTGTGTGTATGTATGTGTATCTTGTATTAGCACAAATTGTATTGGCATTCTCACGCACATAGAGACAAACGCACAAAGAATTATATATATATATATATATATATATATATATATACAGGCACGTACTTGTGTATATATGTGTGTGTGTGTATGTCTAATTCATGGACGCACACATGCACACACATACACACACACTGTATGCGTGTGTCTATGCATGAAAGTGGGTATAAGAATCAATTTTAGGATCCCAAGACAATGCATTTTGCTGGTAGAATGGTGATCGCGTCGAACGATAACACTGAGCAGTATTTATTTTGGTTCTCTACGTTCCGGGTTCAAATACCACTGCCGTCAACTTACCCTTTCATCCTTTCGAGGTCAATACAATATGGTACCCTTCTCCTAAATTTTCTCGCCCTCTGTCAAAATTTGAAACAATTTTGTTATTGTTTGCTATTATTGTTTTTATTTTTTTAAAATCTACTATATTTATCTCCCTTTCCCCCTCCCACCAAAAAAGAAAAAAAAGAGGAAAGACTTGTCAAGGAGTTAAGAAATTGAACTAATTTGGACCAAACTGTTTCGGTTCTCGCTGAAATGCAGACCACCACGGGACAATGTTGGCATCTCGATCACAGTCAGACCCCGCCCCGTCAAACGCATCACTGGTACCAGGGCCAAATCCATCTCAATCAGTAACATCAGGTCATCCACCACCACCACCACCAACACTTGTCTGTCCTTGTTTGTCCCCTCTATGTTTAGCCCCTTGTGGGCAATAAAGAAACAAGAAACGTTAGCACGCTGGGCGAAATGCTTAGCGGTATTTCGTCTGCCGTTACGTTCTGAGTTCAAATTCCGCCGCGGTCGACTTTGCCCTTCATCCTTTCGGGGTCGGTTAATTAAGTACCAGTTGCGTACAGCGGTCGATCTAATCGACTGGCCTCCACTCTTCAAAAATTTCGGGCCTTGTGCCTAGAGTAGTAAAGAATATTGTATGACTGACTTATAAAAGTACACACATATGCACACACACACTTTCTCTCTCTCTCTCTTTCCATTTTCCTCTCTCTCTCTCTCTCTCTCTCTCTCTCTCTCTCACTCTCTCTCACACATACACACACACATGCACACATATTAGGCAAAGTATACAATATTATAGATTCGTGTCAGACGATCTTACCTATCGGTTTTGCACCTGGTATCAGATAACAGGATATACGATAACAAGACGGTTATGTAACACCACATATTTTACAGAGATGGCAGGTATGGAAAATATGGCGACTGTCCTATTATTGAAGATGAAGAATGTTGCATGCAGTTAATGGAAGCTGAGAAAAAAGACGATGGGAAGTCGTAGGAGGCGAGGGATTTATCCCTGGCTCATTTGACACAATTTCCCCCAACAACTGCCAACTCTGACAAGCTTAGCCACATTGTCGTGTCCCCTATTCTAGTGTTTTGGGGCCAGCTTACCGTACACACTCAGAATATGTGAGATTGTTTCATTTCTGCTGCCACATTTCTTAAAAACGGGTGATTCCTTATTCTTATCTATTTGGAACTTGGTGTAATTAGTTCTCAGCTTGTTCCTGGGCGCTGCATATCGAGGCCTCAGTCTTTCCTTTCAGATCACTTTTTTCTTAGCCATCTCATTATTATTATTATTACTATTATTATTATTATTATTATTATTATTATTATTATTATTATTATTATTATTATTATTGCATGCTGGGCAAAATGCTTAGCGGTATTTCGTCCGTCTGTATGTTCTGAGTTCAAATTCCGCCGAGGTCAACTCGATAGATTAAGTACCAGTTGAATACTGTCTCCTCCCCCAGATTTGAGGCCCCAGTAGAAAGGATTATTATTATTATTATTATTATTATTATTATTATTGTTGTTGTTGTTTTTGTTGTTGTTGTTGTTATTATTATTATTATTATTATTATTATTATTATTATTATTATTATTATTATTATCATTATCATTATTTATTGAGAGAGCGGTGCATGCCACCAACGTGACACTAGGTTTAAACACACGAAGCCCAATATACCCATCATGACTACCCGTCTGAGAAGGGTTACAACAAGCACATGCATCACAAACATATGTGCGCAACATGGTGGTCTCATATCAAGATAAACAGCGCATCACCTTGCAAGGTGGGGTCCAGTTAGAATTTTCTTCAGGCCGAGTAGCTCATCCCGCTCAAAAGGTCCCTGAATAAGGTTTGTTTAAAGATAATGAACAAAACACTCATGTTTCCAGAGGTGAATTATCCAGACCTCAAAGAATTCCTCTCAACACATGATGATGATGATGATGATGATGATGATAATAATAATAATAATAATAATAATAATAATAATAATTAAATGCCCGGATGCAGTACCAGGCAGTAGCTCTCATGGCTTCTGATCTTAATTGATTGGAAGTGTTATCATGTACATTGTTTTGTCTTGGTATAAAAAGATGGGCTACAGCAAATATTCTGCTTAATACCACAGATTTGCTTGTCAGTTGTTTGACCTTAACCAGCTGAACATGTCCCTTGGTGGCTGACGATATGTGCATCTCTGATCATGAGCAGAAGTAGTGGAGGAGTATTGAGAGGAATTTTGGAGTTTTGAATAATTCATCTCTGGAAACATGGGTGTTTTGCTCAACATCCTTAAATGAACCTTATTCAGAGACCTTTTGAGTGGTATGGGCTACTCGACCTGAAGAAAATTCTAGCTGCGAGGTCATGCGCTGTTTATCTTGATATGAGATCACCATGTCGCGCACATATGGTTGTGATGCATGTGCCTGGTGTACCCTTATCAGACGTGTAGTCATGATGGGTATACTGGGCTTCGTATATTTTACCCCAGTGTCACTTTGATGGCATGCACTGCTCTCTCATAATAATAATAATAATAATAATAATAATAATAATAATAATAATAATAATAATAATAATGATAATAATAATAATAATAATAATAATAATAATAATAATAATAATAATAATAATAATAATAATAACAATAACAATATCAATATCAAGGCAGCGAGCTAGCAGAATCGTTTGCAGAATCGATGGAATAATTGAACAGAGGAGACGATGTACGAGGTTGTGCTGAAAAGTTCCTGGCTTTAAGGGTTTTGCGAAAGTCCTAACTGGAGGCCCAACCTTCTGAGTTCTTTTACAGTGCGTAGAAAAACTGAATGATCGCCGCAATAAGTGTGTGAATCTAAGAGGGGAATATGTTGGATAAAATCATGATTAACTGATCCTCTTGCATTTTCTTTTACCCGTAGCCTGGTACTTTCCAGCACCTTATGTAATCGACTTACATTCTCCCCCGAAATTACCGGCCTTGTATCAAAATATGAAACCAATATTCTTTTCTACTCTAGGCACAAGGCCCGAAATTTTTAGGGAGGGGGTCAGTCGATCAGATCGACTCCAGGACGAAACTGGTACTTATTTTATCAACTCTGAAAGGATGAAAAGCAAAGTCGACCTCGGCGGAATTTGAACTCAGAACGTAGCGGCAGACGAAATACCGCTAAGCATTTCGCTCGGCGTGGTAACGTTTCTTATTGCCCACTTGGGGCTAAACACACAGAGGGGACAAACAAGGACAGACAGAGGGATTAAGTCGATTAGATCGACCCCAGTGCGTAACTGGTACTTAATTTATCGACCCAGAAGGGATGAAAAGCAAAGTCGACCTCGGCGGAATTTGAACTCAGAACGGAACGGCAGACGAAATACCGTTAAGCATTTCGCCCGGCGTGCTAACAATTCTGCCAGCTCACCGCCTCATATGAAACCAGTATTATTCCCAAAATTGTTTATGTAACCAAGTGTCCTAATAATTACAGGTACGAGCATAAAGATAGTGTCATAGAGTGGCGTGTTCGAACGGGCCAGTGGATTGGAAGGTAGTAGACAAGCGTCAGCGTGGAGGAGCGGTGTGGTGGTAACAATGGTAAAATGGCTGAGCAATGGTGTGTAACGGCGGAGCAATGTTGGTGTGGTAGAATGGTGGTGGTGGTGGTGGTGGTGGTGGTGGTGGTGGTGGTGGTGGTGGTGGTGGTGTGATGGTATAGAGCCAATAAATGTACAGCATGCCTGTAGTAAGCAGAGAGCCAATCTAGATTATAGTGTCAGTATATAGAAACAACCACCTCCTCCTCCTCCTCCTCCTCCTCCTCCTCCTCCTCCTCCTCCACCACCCCCGCCCTGCCGCGCCCCGCCGCCGCTGTCTACTACCCCATCCGCCACGTCCCCCCCCACCACCACCAGTGTGCAGTGAGTGCACTGCGAATACTTGGCAAACTCTCTGCACATGTTTATGCACAGTCTACACATCGTGCTTATAGTCTCCTGAACCGATTTTCTTTCACACATCATTACCATCATCATCATCATCGTCGTCGTCGTCGTCATCATCATCATCATCGTCGTCGTCGTCATCGTCGTCATCGTCGTCGTCGTCGTCGCCGTCGTTGTCGTCGTCGTCGTCATCATCATCATCAATGTCATCATCATAATCATCTTCGTCATCATCATCATCATCATCATCATCACCACCAGCACCAGCATCATCATCATCACCATCACCATCATCATCAACATCATTATCATCATCATCATCATCATCATCATCAACAACATCATCATCATCATTATTATCATCATCATAATAATCTTCGTCATCATCATCATCATCCCCATCACCATCATCATCATCATCATCAACATCATTATCAACATCATCATCATCACCATCATCATCTTCATTATCATCGTCATCATCAACACCATCATCATCATCATCATCAACAATAACAACAGCATCAACGTCAGCATCAGCATCACTATAGTTACTACGATTACCTCGGTGATGATGATGATGATGATGATGATGATGACGCCGACGAAGAGAGCGACGGCCACTACCATCATAATCATCACAAGTACCACAGACACGAGATTATAGTAGAAAGCACTTACCCAAAGTGCCACGCAGTGGGACTGAACCCAGAACCGTGTGGTTGAGAAGCAAGAACTCAGCACAGATAACACAGAGTAGAGCTTAAATGAATTTGAGCCTTTTTTCTCTATATATATTTTCCTTTATTTTTATGATCATGATTCCGGTTTCAATCCCACTGCGTGGCACCTTGGGCAAGTGTCTTCTGCTATAGCCTCGGGACGACCAAAGCCATGTGAGTGGATTTGGTAGACGGAAACTGAAAGAAGCCCGTCGTATATATGTATATATATATATATATATATATATATATATATATATACATACACGCACACATACATATATATGTAAATGTTTGTGTGTATGTGTTTGTTCTCCCCATCATCGCTTATGTACCCGTAACTTAGCAGTTCGGCAAAAGGGGCCGATAAAATAAGTACTAGGCTTATAAAGAATTAGTCCTGGGGTCAATTTGTTCGAGTAAAGGTGAAGCTCCAACATGGCCGCAGTCAAATGACTGAAACAAATGAAAGATTAAAAGAGTTCCATATTCTTTTGGTACTCTGCATATATATATATATATATATATGTATATATAATTTACAATTATTATAGTAGTTTTGACTTTAAGAGTCCCTCCTAGCGTGAGGCATTTATGTATAGTAATGCCCTTAATATAATATAATATAATATAATATAATATATATATATATATATATATATATATATATATATATATATATCGATACAAATAGCAAACAATTTACGAGAAAAATAATTCACGAGAAATTAATTTGGGAAGGTGTCATTAATTCTGTTATTATCCAATGCAACTATTTTAAAAATGATAATCAATGATACAGTCGATAGCAGGCCAAAAATAGCATTAAATAGCCGAAGGATTAAATAGCCGAAGGATTACAATTCATCAAAGGACATACTAAGTATGCCTACCTGCTTGAAATAACAGTCAAAACTCTACATAAGCCCGACCTTACTTCCAATAATAGCATGCTATGTTGTTTTCTTCTGCTCTAATGCTGTGTTCGCATCCAATCAGTCCTCTTCCCCTCTTCTTGGCACATACAGTCTGTCTGTGTCATATTATTATTATTATTATTATTATTATTATTATTATTATTATTATTATTATTATTATTATTATTTTATGTTTGACTTTTGTTTTGCATTTGTACAAGTTGGATCCAAGTCTCACCCAGAGACCTCAAGAGACAACAAGTTAGAAGTTCATGTAGGTGTTATGCCTAGGGTACCATATATTTGGATTTGTACAGTTTTGTTCAAGTGAATGTTTAAGAAACCATAAGAAAATTATGTTTGCTTTAAAATTTGAGATCACATAGACAGTATTTTACGTAGGATATGGGCAGTTCCCATGAGCACTATCTTTTGGACTTCAGCCATTTTGGGGTTTCCTGGTATCTGAGCTAGGTAGTAATCAGCCCGTTTCGCTGTCATTCCCAGGGCACCTATGACAATAGGTATTGTTTTCGTCTTCAGATTCCACATTTTGCTAATTTCTATTTCAAGATCTTTATATTTGCTCAGTTTTTGGTAGGTCTTGACAGATACGTTTATATCAATTGGGACAGTCATATCAATGAGGAGGCATGATTTTTGTCTGAAGTCTTTCAGTATGATGTCTGGCCTATTTGCGTCTATCTTTCTGTCAGTTTGAATGGTGAAGTTCCAGAGGAGTGCAATGTGATCATTTTCAAGTACTGGGGGTGGTTTGTGTTCCCACCAGTTTTTATCATGGGGCAAGTCCAGGTTTTTGCATATTACCCAGTGAATATATTGTGCAGCTCTATCATGCCTGTTGAGATACTCTGTAGGCGCAAGCAGACTGCACATGGAGACAACATGATCGATGGTCTCATTTTGTTGTTGGCATATACGACATAATGGGGAGCTGCCGTTCTTTAATATGTTGGCCTGGTAGTTCTTTGTAGGTAGGCATTGATCTTGGGCTGCTATGATAAACCCCTCTGTTTCTGATTTCAATCCAGAGGCCATTAACCATTGGTGGGTAAGGGCTTTGTCAATATCTGCATTATTCGCTCTCTTTGGGTATTTGCCATTGAGAGGTTTTCCATGCCATTTTTCAGTCATAATAGCTAAGGCAGCAATTTTAGTACGGGTTTTCAAGCGCTTAGCTTTTTCTGTAGGTGTTTCTAGTTCGTCTAATTCTTGAATTTGTTGCAATTGGAATTCACTTAGATATTCCTTTGCCTGTTTTGTTACTGAGTAAGATGCTTTCTTGCTTTCATATTTTAAGACAAGTTTTAGCATCCAGTCCTCAGAGTTTTTCATATAGGCGTCTAGGCCAATTGTGGCTACCTTCATTGATAATGCCAGCTGTAGTAGTCCTCGACCTCCCTCTTTTCTTGGCAGATAAAGACGTTCTATATCTGCCTTAGGGTGGTGCATTCTATGCATTGTCAACAGTTTTCGTATTTTTCTGTCAACATTACATATTTCAGTAATTGACCAGTTAACGATGTTGAAACTGTAAGTCACGACTGGTATGGCTAGAGCATTGATCGCTTCGATCCTGTTTCTCGCGTTCAGCTCTGTCTTCAGTATTGCTCTCACCCTGCGATAACATTCTCTTCTGATCCTTTCCCTCATCACTGAGTGCTTGATATTGTCCCCTTCAATTACCCCTAGGTATTTGTAGCTCTCCGCTGGTTCTAACTCTTTTATGACATTTTGCTGGTCAAGGTTCACATTAGATGTATTTGTCATTTTTCCTTTGATAAAGATAGCTTTTGCACATTTATCAAGGCCAAATTGCATCCTGATGTCATCACTGAATTGTTTAACAATCGCTAGTAGGCCTTTGAGTTGTTGGTCATTTTTTGCAAAGAGCTTTAAATCATCCATGTAAATGAGATGATTTATATTTTTATCAAATATTTTATAACCATACTGTGCATCATTGAGCAATTTTGAGAGCGGTATTAGGGCTAGACAGAAGAGGCTATTATTATTATTATCATTATTATTATTATTACTATTATTATTATCATTAAGGCTGTGAGCTGGTAGAATCTTTAGCATGCTGGACGAAATGCTTAGCGGTATGTCGCCCGTCGCTACGTTCTGAGTTCAAATTCCGCCGAGGTCGACTTTGCTTTTCATCCTTTCGGGGTCGATAAATTAAGTACCAGTGAAATGCTGGAGTTAGTGTAGTCGACTTGTCCCCTCTCTCAAAATTTGAGGCCTTGTGCCTCCAGTAGAAAGGATTATTATTATTATTGTTTCATTCTTTTAATCTGTATGTTTGTTACAGTCACTTGCCGAGACTCTCCCATTGTCCTGGGGCGAGTGAAGGATAAGAGACGTTACAGTATGACTGAAAGCTTGCGGAGGGAAGTAGCGAAATATCTTCATGTAATACAACACAATCATTTAAATAGACAGGGTTTTTCTAAGGATGTCGGCAGTACTTGTCAGTACAATCTTTTGGATTTCTCTGAGACATGGTTCTCCTGGGATATTTTCTAGATGTTTCTAACATTTTTATCAGTGTGATCACTTACATCTATTACTCTTCAATTATTTTCTTTTCTGCCTTTAGTAATTATGTCTGGTCGATTAACCTGGATCATTCTGTCAGTGTTGACTAGAAAATCCCAGAGGTTAGTGACATTTTTACCTTCAACGACTGGCTCAGGATGATGCTCATACCAGTAAGCAGGAGTGCTGATTTTGTAGTGTTTACATATTTTCCAGCGTAAATACTGTCCTCCCCCATCGTGGCGATTTTTGTATTCATTTGGTGTCAGCACAAGACTTGTCGAGACAAGATGGTCTATTGTTTCGTCAAATGTATCGCAGAATCTGCATTTAGGGTCAGAACCGTTTTGAAGAACGTTAACCTGGTAGTTTTTTGTGAGCAAGCTTTGATCTTGTACCGTCAATATGAAACCTTCAATCTCTGCTTTCAGTCCTGAACTTCTCAGCCTCTAATGGGTTGTTGCTTGATCTACATCAACATTTTGACTTGGAAGTATATACTGTCCATGCAGAGGTTTCTGGCTCCACCACTCCTCAATCTGTTTTTGTCCGTTCTTTTTTTGCAATTTGCTTGATCCATTTTGCTTGCTTTGTGGCAGTGGTTTCGGTTTCTTCAAATGTTTCAGGATTAATGCCAAGTTTCCTCGCGAATTTGCAAGCTTCCTTGACAATAGAATGTGATATTTTACTGCTTTCGCATTCTTCTTCTTCTTCTTCTTCTTCTTCTTCTTCTTCTTCTTCTTCTTCTTCTTCTTCTTCTTCTTCTTCTTCTTCTTCTTCTTCTTCTTCTTCTTCTTCTTCTTCTTCTTCTTCTTCTTCTACTTCTTCTTCTTGTTATATGAAAACTCAGCTTATTTTGTTGGGTATGATGAAAAGTATCAGCTGTCCACATCCTTATTATTATTATTATTATTACTATTATTATTATTATCATTATTATTATTATTATTATTATTATTATTATTATTATTATTATTACTATTATTATTATTATTGTTGTTGTTGTTGTTGTTGTTGTTGTTGTTGTTGTTGTTGATTTATAAAGATTGATGTAAATATGGATAAGAGTGAGTATATTTCGGTTTGTAAAGAAGTTTAAAGTGACAAAACTTCATATGAAGAATTACCTGTCGATCCAAACCGCAATTACAGAGAAGAACTGGACAAAATAATTATAGAAATGAAGGAAAACAATTCCATAAACAAGACTGAATCCAGAATTTTACGATCAGAACAAAGAACACCTGTATTTTAGGGTCTCCCCCAAAATGCACAAAAGGTTTGAAAACTGTCTTCCAATGCACCCAATTTGCAGCAGATACAAATGTTGTATAGCCAAAATCCTCGACCCTTGAGTCACTCGGTAGGTTCTCCCAATTGTTAATAAAAATATTGATATACTCATGTATTAAGTTATATTTTTCTTGTTTGCATCACCAAACCTATGTATAAATCAAGAAAGAACAGAACTTGATTAAGGTTCACTGCGGCTGTTTCAGACATGTTTTTTTTTGTTTTGTAATTGATAAATAATTCATTTACATCATGTAAAAAAAAAAAAAAAAAAAAGTTTTATTCAGATTAAAAATTTGGTTCGGAAAAAATACTAAGATATGGATTGTGTGTTACCTCTTTCATTTTTGGCAACGAATTAGAGATATGTATGCATATACTAAAAATATTTGTCTTCTGACTCTTATTGGGCATGCTGCCCTTATATATATATATATATATATATATATATATATAAACATATATACGACAGGCTTCTTTCAGTTTCCGTCTACCAAATTCACTCACAAGGCTATGGTCGACCCGAGGCCATAGTAGAAGACACTTGCCCAAGGTGCCACGCAGTGGGAATGAACCCGGAACCATGTGGTTAGTAGGCAAGCTACTTACCACACAGCTACTCCTGCGCCTATATGTTCGAAATATAATATTTATATAATATATATAACATAATATATATATAATATGTATATATATAATATAATTTATATATATATATATATATATATATATATATATAAATATATATATATATAAATATATATGTATATATATATATATATATATATATGTATATATATATATGTATATGTATATGTATATGTATGCATATATAAACACAAATATGCACGCGCACACAAAGACATGTATGCGTTTGTGTAGTTATGTATGCATATATGTATTTAAGTGATCTAGTTTATGAATGAAAATGGGAGAGAATACTCAGTTCATTTTTTTGCACTGTGGCTCAAGTTTCGTGTCACTGCAATCCCCAGACATTCTCGCCAGATGATCGCGGTGAAAAACGAGTCGCTAAACAAATAATTAAGTACATATATCTACATACAAAAACACATACACACACACACACATAAATGTATATATATATATATATATATATATATATATATATATATATATATATATATATATATATATATATATATATATATATATATATATATATATATATATATATATATATATATATATTTGAGTGTGTGTTTGTGTGTGTGTGTGCGCGTGTGTATATCGCAGACGCACGTCTGTTCGTTTGTATGCATGTGTTTGTATCTATCACTAACTGTATGCTTATGCATATATGTTTGTATGTATGTATGTATGTATGTATGTATGTATGTATATATCTACCTACCTAATAGCTACCTACCTACCTACCTACCTACCTACCTACCTACCGACCTACCTGTCTATCTATCTATCTATCTATCTATCTATCTATCTATCTATCTATCTATCTATCTATCTATCTATCTATCTCGCGTCCCTCATCTACTACCGCCTGACCGTCGTTCCTTGTCCCGACCCTACCATCACCAAATTGGAGCGCATCCTCTTCCGCTTCTTGTGGAAAGGAAGCGTTCCGATGGTTAGGCGATCCGTTTGCTGCCAACACCCGTTAAAAGGAGGACTGGGCATGCCGTGGTTGATGATGCGCAGACACGCGCTGAGACTGCGACATCTCCGGCTCTACGTAGACAGCGGTGAACAGGTGTGGTCACCGTTTGTGCGGCGCGCTTTCCCGCAGCTCGTCTCCATGACCGAACTGCAGTCGTGGATCAAGAAGAGGCCGAGGAAGGGCGAATGACACCGCGAGTGTCGCGCTGCTCTTCGGCAACTCCAACAACCCGGGTCAACCTTGAGCGACTGCATCACAACTAACGCATTCTATAGTGGATTAGTGGAGGGAAGGTACGACGACGAGCTGGCAGAGTCGTTAGCACGCCGGGTGAAACGCTTGGCGGTATTTCGTCTGCCACTGCGTTCTGAGTTCAAATTCCGCCGAGGTCGACTTTGCCTTTCATCCTTTCGGGGTCGATAAATTGAGTACCAGTTACGTACTGGGGTCGATATAATCTACTTAATCCGTTTGTCTGTCCTTGTTTGTCCCCTCTGTGTGCAGCCCCTTGTGGGCAGTAAAGAAATAGGTACGACGACGATCTCGGGGCGAACCTGGGCGTCGACGAGGAATACCTGACCCGCCTGTTTAAGGCGACCTTCGGGCCGGGACCTATGGACAACTTCCAGAGATCCCTGGCCTGGCAGTGCTATCGAGAAGCACTACCCGTTCGGGATAAGCTCTACAGGCATGGCTCGAGAAACACGGGGCCGACCTGTCCGAGATGCGGGCAGAGCGACGAAACCGTTCTGCACGCACTCGTACAATGTCCCACCATTTCCGAGCTGTGGGCTTACGTCGAACAACTGCTATCGAGTGTGGGACGAGTCGGTCTATCAGCCGAGTCTATCGTGAATATTGTCGCGCCTCCTTCCTTTAAACGGGAAGGAAGAGCTATTTTCATCGTACTTGTGGCTATGGCGAAAGAATGTGTATGGTGGACGCGTCTGAAAGGTCTAGAGACAAAGACTTTCCTCTCTGGGCAATCTCTCATCAACTTCTTCAAGTATCACCTGAAGAGGAAGGTGAAAGTAGAAAGGGAAGTCTTGTCTAGTGAATGCTTCAAGAAAAGATGGGTGAATGTAGCAAGGATGGCACGTGTGAACGACGGAGCCATCCTGAGCATAACCCTATGAATTAGAAAAAAATCCAAGAAAAGAACAAAAAAAAAAACAAAAAGGCAAAAGAGAGTCACTTACTGTTATAGTTTCTTCAATGAGAATATTGACCAAGGTTACCGTGGTCTTTTCCGTAGGCTTTTCTTTCCACGGCTAAACCTAAACTGTCCTCCCCTCTTTTTACACGAGAACATTACTGTGTGATACACGATCCCTATTGATCGTTTTTTTTTTTCTCGGTCCCTTTTGATCGAACTCCCCCTTTTCCCCTCCCAAAAAGAAAAGCTCTACATTGTATTTGTCCCATCTTCGTTGAGCCCTGCGTGGCTAATAAAAGAAATGTATCTATCTATCTATAAATCTATCTATCTATCTATCTATCTATCTATCTATCTATCTATCTATCTATCTATCTATCTATCTATCTATCTCTGGTCGGCACGGAGCAGACGTGCGCCGTACCGGGCCGGAGCATCCATGACAACCTCCATCTGATGCGCTACATCATAGAGAGGGTAGTTAAGGAACCTGGCATGGGTGGGGCCCTGATCAATTTGGATCAATCCAAAGCTTTCGATAGGGTAGACCATCGATACTTGGAGGCCGTCCTCGAAGCGGCCGGCTTCGGTCCCGTTTTCCGCGGCTGGATGGCTGCCTTGTACACAGGCATCCGTTCGGTTGTTCGCGTCAATGGACGTCTATCGGGACCCTTCGACATTGCACGTTCGGTTCGTCAGGGATGCCCCCTGTCGCCGCTCCTGTACGTATTGACTCTCGAGCCACTACTGCGGAAGCTGGCGACGCTGAGGGGCATCCCGCGAGAACTGGGGTGCGGGACGAGCGTGTCGGCATACGCGGACGACGTCACCGTCATAGCGTCTAGCCACGAGCACAACGAGCTTGTCTGGTTCGGTCCGGACCTGCAAGCGGAGAAGAACTGGGACGAGATAACGAATAGGGTGGCCACTCTCTGCCGGCAATGGTCCGAGAGGAAGCTGTCCCTAAAAGGTCGGGCGGAGGTGGCGAACGCGTACATCGCGTCCGTCATCGAATACCGCCTGACCGTCGTACCTTGTCCCGATCGCGCCATCACCGAAATGGAGCGCATCCTCTTCCGCTTTTTGTGGAAAGGAAGCGTTCCGATGCTGAGGCGATCCGTTTGTTGCCAACACCCGCTGAAAGGAGGGCTGGGCATGCCGTGGTTGATGATGCGCAGACATGCGCTGAGACTGCGACATCTCCGGCTCTACGTAGACGACGGTGAGCAGGTGTGGTCGCCGTTTGTGCGACGCGCTTTCCCGCAGCTCGTCTCCATGACCGAGCTGCAGTCGTGGATCAAAAAGAGGCCGAGGAATGGCGTATGGCACCGCGAGCGTCGCGTTGCTCTGCAACAACTTTGCCGTCCCGGGTCGACCTTGAGCGGCTGCATCACAACGAAGTCATTCTATAGGGGATTAGTGGAGGGCAGGTACGACGACGATCTCGGGGCGAACCTGGGCGTCGACGAGGAATACCTGACCCGCCTGTTCAGGACGACTTTCGGGCCGGGACCTATGGACAACTTCCAGAGATCCCTGGCCTGGCAGTGTTACCGAGCGGCGCTACCCGTTCGGGATAAGCTCTATAGACACGGCTCGCGAAATGCGGGGCCGACCTGCCCGAGATGCGGTCAGCGCGATGAAACCGTTCTGCACGAACTCGTGCGGTGTCCAACCATTTCGGAGCTGTGGGCTTATGTCGAACGACTGCTGTCGCGTGTGGGACGAGTCGGTTTATCAACCGAGTCTATCGTCAATATCGTCACGCCTCCTTCCTTTAAACGGGAAGGAAGAGCTGTATTTATCGTACTTGTGGCTATGGCCAAAGAATGCATCTGGTGGACGCGTCTGAAAGGATTAGAGACAAATACTTTCCTCTCTGGTCAATCTCTCATCAACTTTTTCAAGTATCACTTGAAAAGGAAGGTGAGAGTAGAGAGGCAAGTGTTGCCTAGCAAATGTTTCGAAAAAAGATGGATACATGTAGCAAGAATGGCACGTATAAATGACGAAGCCACCTTGACCATGATTCTATAAAACGTTTTAAAATTTTGTAAACAGAGAGTTACTTACGTTTCTTACATAAATAAAAGAAATTTTATTTAACAAACTGTGACACTAAGGACCGAGGTTACCGTGGTCTTTTCGTAGGTTTTTCTTTCCACGGATAACCTCCCCATTTATTGGGAATTTTCTGTATTATTTCGTATTTTTTGTAAATACCCCAAACGTTTTGCGATGTTTTTTTTTTCATCGTTTTCCCCACTTTTGTTTTTTTTTTCTGCTTTGTTTTCGCCCCCCTCGAAAAGAAAAAAACTCTACATTTGTATTTTGTCCCCTCTGTGTTGAGCCCTGTGTGGCTAATAAAGAAACATATCTATCTATCTATCTGTCTACATACATCCATATACGCGGACGTGTGCGAGCGTGGGTGTTTGATTTGTGTGTACATGAATGTAGGTGAAATATATAAGTGCTTGAGTATTTCTGTGTGAATTGGAGAGATGAGTGTTATTGTATTTATGGTGTGTGTGTGTGTGTGTGTGCGTGTGAGCGTGTGTGCGTGTATATGCGTGCGTGCGTGTGTGTGTATGAGATAGATAGAGAGAGAGAGAGAGAGAGAGAGAGAGAAAGAGAGCGCGTGTCTACGTAAAAGTATATGTCTTTTGTTGTATGTGTTTTACGTGCGTATGCGGATGCGTGGGTGTATTGAAGTGACGTAATTAATTTGTTAGTATTAAAGCCGGTTAACCTTCCTGCAAATTATATTAATCTATTCTAATTAAGCACTTAATAAATGCTTAGTCTTATCTTTACTAAAACCTATTAAATAATATATATTTATGCATGTATGGATATATATGTATATATGTATATATATATGTATATATATATGTGTATGTATGCACGTATGTGTATGCATGTATATACATGTATGTATGTAAATGTATGCATGTATATATATGTACGTGTGTCTATGTGTTTGTGTTTGTGTGTGTGTATGTGTATATGTCTATGAGCATATATACCGGAGTTGGACAAAAGAATAGAAACATCACTTTCCTTTAGCTATTTATTTCTATTGGCAACATGACAGATTCAAAACCCTTCCAATCCTTATATTTGTATTTAACTGCATTATTTATGCTTTGTACTTCATGGCATAGCTATCCGTTTATTCTTAATTTTATTCTTGTTGCAGTTATTTATTTTTAAAATTAGTTAAAATGTGTGACCTATTCGATTTTGAAAGAAGACAAGTTATTGTACTTCCTTTTTGTATCTTGTTTGTCAGATTCTTTATGACAAATTCGTGTGTTATATCGAATTTTGTTGTGTGGAGAGTCATACTGCCTTAAAATCTAACACACTCAACGGTTCAATTTCCGCTCATCTATATATATATATAAAAATGAGAATGTGTGTGTGTGTGTGTGTGTGTGTGTGTGTGTGTGTGTGTCTGTGTGAATCCCTAAGACTCGAGAACTACACAACCAATTTCATTCAAATTTTACACATGCCTTACTTAGGGTCCCGGTTGTGTTTTAGTAAAAAAAAAATGTTTAACTTCTTGCATAGTTCGAGCCCACAGCAACATCATATCTCCTCCACTATTTAAGTATTACGTGTCAAAAGTGAAACAAAAACACTCATGTCATTCGAACCGGAATCTCAAAAACATTGTCTCCTTACAGCTCATTCTCATTTAAGTACCACGACAGGCAAATAAAAATTACTTGTTTATTATAAACGAGTGGAAACTGGGCCGGTGAGTGTGTCAGATATTAAGGCAGAATGACTCTCTCCAGACACGACATATTGTTGTATGTCTGAGTATAAATGGTTGGAGCCTCAGTCACTAAAACAGCTGGATTAATTAATCTTTCGAAGAGTACAGTCTTTGAAACCACGTAACCATTCCAAAATCAAGGTAAAAACCCAGCTCTGGCGGTCATAATTCTGTTATCTGTTATCTTTCATCTTTTACTCTTTACTCTTTAACTCTTTTACTTGTTTCAGTCATTTGACTGCGGCCATGCTGGAGCACCGCCTTTAGTCGAGCAAATCGACCCCAGGACTTATTCTTTGTAAGCCTAGTACTTATTCTATCGGTCTCTTTTTGCCGAACCGCTAAGTTACAGGTACGTAAACACACCAGCATCGGTTGTCAAGCGATGTTGGGGGGACAAACACACACACACACGCACACACACACACACACACACGCACACACACACACACACACACGCGCACATATATATATATATATATACACATACATATATACGACAGGCTTCTTTCAGTTTCCGTCCACCAAATACACTCACAAGGCTTTGGTCGGCCCGAGGCTATAGTAGAAGACACTTGCCCAAGGTGCCCCGCAGTAAGACTGAACCCGGGACCATGTGGTTGGTAAGCAAGCTACTTACCACACAGCCACTTGTTTCAGTCAATAGAATGCGGCCATACTGGAGCACCACATTGAAGAATTTTAGTCGAACGAACCGACCCCAGCACTTATTTTATTTTAAGCCGGGTACCTATTCTGTCGATCTCTTTTTGCCGAACCGCTAAGTTACGGGGACGTGAACACCCCAACAATCGGTTGCCAAAAGGTAGTGGGGGACAAACGCATACACATACACATGTCCGCACATATGTATGTCGGACCTCTTTCAGTTTCCGTCAGCCAAATCCAATCGCAAGGTTTTGGACGGTCCGAGTGGAACTGAAGCCGGAGCCATGTGGTTGGGAAGCAAACTTCTTACAGAGGCATGCTTGCGACTATATTGTGTCTAAAACCCATTGAATTATGGCAGCAAAAGTAACAGCAGATTTAAAGTACCACCTTGCCAACTGTCAACCAAATCTGTTCGTCCTGGACACTATGGGAAGGGCGCAAAAGCTAAACCTGTCCTGCCTCTCTCTCACTAGTGGAGGCGCAATAGTGGTCAATGACTCAATGGAATAATATCATCTCTGATGAATCATCATTCACCATTTTCCTCGCTTCGGAAGAGAGAGAGAGAGAGAGAGAGAGAGAGAGAGAGAGAGAGAGAGGGAGAGAGAGAGAGAGAGAAAGAGAGAGAGAGAGAGAGAGAGAGAGAGAAAGAAAGAGAGAGTAGTGAAGCGTTCAGCTCTGGCTGTTTGGCCCCTACCGTAAAGAATGGAAAGGGCTTTGCGATGATTTGAGCAGGCATATCTCGAAATTCTAACTCTAGATGGCAGAGTTAACACAGGGGACCCTGACTAATTTGGCCGATCATGTCCATCCTACACTGCAAACATTCTTTCGTGACTGTAGTGCAATCCTCCAAGACGATAACGCGCCAATTAGCACAATTAATGTTATTAATAATTGGTACGAAGATCTCATAAGCGAATTAAGCCACTTGAATTGGGCCCTCAAATAACAAGTCTCAGCAAAATTGAACAGTAAAGGTAGCGAGCTGGCAGAATCGTTAGCATGCCAGTTAAAATGCCGAGCGGCATTTTGTCCGTCTTTACGTTCTGAGTTCAAATCCCGTCGAAGTCGACTTTGACTTTCATCCTTTTGGGGGTCGATAAAATATGTACCAAGCGATCACTGGGGTTGA
>NC_142936.1:85629363-85634363 GCF_046866305.1 Octopus bimaculoides | reverse complement strand
CGAGTGGACTGGAAGATCTAAAGTTTCTTGCCTTCACTTCTTCACTTCTTTTCTGTTGCTAATTGAATTTATAAAACTCTACTATAAACATTATCTACATTCACAAGAAACGACAGATACATTGGATGATGTGGTACTTGATAACACCACAATATCTGAAAACGAAACGAAACAAGGGTGGTGGTGGTGGTCACAGCTGGAACGCCTTGACCTGTAGCTCCGCTTGAATCAACGGCAACAACAACAACAACTAATAGATTATGTGTCCGTTGACAGGCGATAAACAAATACTCGAACAGTGACAGCACCCTGGGTAGAGAGTAACCTCAACCCACCACATCCTGCAAAACATACCGACATCAAGCACACCCATTACAGCATGTATAATATTTTTTCTACGCAAGTCAATCTCCTCGGCGTCTTTTTACCCGATCATGTAGAGTGACATGTATGTATAAATATATATTTAAATTAGTGTATGTTTGTCTATGCGTATGCACAAACATTAAATTAAAACGGAGACACATACACACATGTGTGTATATATATATATATATATATATATATATATATGCAAAAACATACAGAAGCTCACACACACAAACACATATATGTGTATATATATACATATATATACATATATATATATATATATATATATATATATATATATATATATATATATATATGTGTGTGTGTGTGTGTATGTATGTATGTATGTATGTATATATATATATATATGTATGTATGTATATATATATATATATTTGTATGTATATATATATATATATATGTATATATATATATATATATATATATATGTGTGTGTGTGTGTATGTGTGTGTGTGTGTGTGTGCGTGTGTTTACGTAGCTACGTATAAACATACATACGACGTAGGAACGACTCGCGTGATGTTATTTGTTTAAAGCATTTCAATTTCGAATTGAGATTTTGATAACTGTCCCCTTCTCCACCCCATCATCAATCTCCCCACGTCCACCCTCGTTCTCTTTCTTGCTCTGTCTTCACTAACTCTCTCTCTCTCTCTCTCCCCCCTCCTCTGTCTGTCTGTCTGTTTGTCACTCACAATTACGAGAGTTACTTTCCGATTATCACACACCCTTCCTGAAGGATGAAGACGAATGGCGTACGAGGATCCGACATTTTTTCTACCTCATGCATTCCCCCATCTCCTCACAGATAAATCTAGCTAAACCCGGATCTGAGGTGCCTAGGCATCGGTCAGATTCAGAAAAGGCCCCCCGCCCAAAAAAAAGAAAAAAAGAGGTACAGCGGCAGAAATATCATAAAAACAACAATAGCAAAATGAAAGTACAAACTTTGTGTATTGCATTGGAAGAAACGGGTTTCAATGCATCGAACAAGGAAATTTTGCCTTGACATAGACAGAAAAGAGGTAAAAAAGTGGAACACACACACACACATGCACAAGTGCACAAACATTGGGAACACGGTTATACTTTTATAAATGTGTGTCGTCAAGATGTGAAAATCATATTCAGAAACTATAAAGACTGTATATATATATATATATATATAGGGGTTGGACAAAATAATGGAAACACCTAGCATCGTGGCATCATAATTTTGAAATATCTATAAAACCGTCAAAAGCTTGTTTATTTTTATGTTTTTTGATTTATTGTTAGTGTTGCTTAATATGTTTTGCTAAAATTGCAGTTTCTTTTCAGATATCATCAGAAAAAACTAATTAAAATGACAGATCTATCGGGCTTTCAAAGAGGTCAAATTGTTAGTACTCGTATGGCAGGCGCATGCGTAACGATAAAAGCCGAAATGTTTGGTGTATCAAGAAGTATTGTCTTGAAAGTAATGACAATCTTTGAGAAAGAGAGAAAAACCTTCTCGTCGAAACAAAACTCCGGAAGAAAACCAAAACTTTCAGATAGGGACCGTCGGTGTCTTACGCGAATTGTTAGAAAGGATCACAAAAGTACAGCTCCCAAAATTACTGCAGAGCTTAATGACCACCTCGAGAACCCAGTTTTCACAAAAACTGTTCGCCGGGAGCTGCACAAAGCCGGATTTCATGGGAAAGCTGCAATCAGAAAACCACTACTTTCAAAAACAAACGTTGCAAAGCGTTTAGAGTGGAGTAAAAACCTACAAAATTGGTCTCTAAAGCAGTGGAAGAATGTTATTTTCTAGGATGAGTCATCCCTTACCTTATTTCCGACCACAGGCCGAGTATACGTGTGGAGACAGCCAAAAGAAGCATTTGACCCAGACTGCCTTCTTCCAACTGTTAAATATGGAGGAGGATCTGTGATCAACTTGGCGGGGGTGGGGGACTATATCTTGGAAATCCGCCGGCCCAATGGTTTCCCTTCAAGAAAGAATTAACATTCAAGACTATTTAAGCTCTTTCACACAAATTCCCAAACTGCTTTTATTTGACAAGATTTGTGTGTGTGTGTGTGTATGTGTGTGCGTGTGTGTGTGTGTTTGTGTGTGTTTGTGTGTGTGTGTATGTGTGTTCGTATGTATGCGTGTGCGTGAGTGAATGTTACTATTTGTCTCCTGGCTTTGAATATTATCAGCGTTATTGTCGCCATTATTGTCACAAAGTTATTGTCTTTTCACCTCGTGTGTTTGTTTGTTTGTTTGTTTGGTGTAAGATTTCTGTTTTTGATAGTTTTTCTCTCTTGTTTTTTTCTTTTTAAACCAACCGTTAAAACTGAGATTTGTAGACAATATTGGGAAAAACGATAACGTTAAACTCGATGGAACGACACTGCGAAATCACAATTTTAATTCCTGTTACAATTGTGTTTTTCCTACACACACACATACACGCACACACGCATGCACACACACACACACACAGCCCTCTCTCTCTCTCTCTCTATATATATATATATATACATACATGCATGTATATAGACATATACATACATACAATGAAGCACGTCCAAGCTTAAGCCTTTCACAATTAAACAGCTTTGATAATAGGCATCTTTCTCTACTCGAAAGATAGCTACCACGGATAGCTACCATCGTTATTCAAGTTCCAGTGATGCTGATAGACTTCCTGAAGATATTCAAAACAGTCAAAGACTGATGAAGACAGACCTGTGCCGCCTTCGCCTCTGCTACACCGCTCTCATGTAGCTTTGTGTAAACTCGATCCAAAACAAATACCTCTGTGAAATATATACACTTTAAAATATTGTAAAGCCAGTTTGAAAACAAATTTTTTTCAATTCCTCCAAGCTACCCTTAAATAACGCGTATTCCTTGACGAGAGCAAAGCAAAATGTCCCAGCACTCTTATGTTAAAACTTATTGATGATATTTAAATTAAGAACTTGAAGATGTGACTTCAAGAGGTTGAGTGAACACTTCAATATCGGAAAAAAACGTATTAGAACGCTTCAAAATTATTCAGAAATTTACTTCTAATCCGCAAGCTGTGTATAGAGACATAAGGAAAAAGTAATATCTAAGTAAAAAAGAAATACTCCTCTTAGGAAGATCTTAAACCATTATGATGTAAGAACTGGTTGTTGGCACTCCGTCGCTTACGACGTCGAGGGTTGCAGTTGATCCGATCAACGGAACAGCCTGCTCGTGAAATTAACGTGCAAGTGGCTGAGCACTCCACAGACACGTGTACCCTTAACGTAGTTCTCGGGGATATTCAGCGTGACACAGTGTGACAAGGCTGACCCTTTGAATTACAGGCACAACAGAAACAGGAAGTAAGAGTGAGAGAAAGTTGTGGTGAAAGAGTACAGCAGGGTTCGCCAACATCCCCTGCTGGAGCCCCGTGGAGCTTTAGGTGTTTTCGCTCAATAAACACTCACAACGCGGGGTCTGGGAATCAAAACCGCGATCCTATGACCGCGAGTCCGCTGCCCTAACCACTGGGACATTGCGCCTCCACAGTAAGAACTGGAATGAAAGGAAAAACTTCAGTCATGACTAGATATGATCCAAGAAGGATGCTATCCCAACATAAGCTGTAATCTTACGTAATCGATGCTGAATCTCTCACCAAATCTGTAGAAAAGTTGTGCAATGGGAAGATTATTAGAAAGAGACGTATTAGTTGGATTTTCTACAAGTTGTTTATTTTCAGCAGGAATATTTAACTAACATGTATATTTAAAAGAACTATGGGAAGCCAGGTTTGACATTCTAAATTAGCTTAGCATAACACGGGCAAAGCTTGTAGCTAAAAGTGACAAGACTGACAAGACAGAATCTGTAGAGCCATTACTTGTATAAATATTATGTATAAAACTGCGCTGAAACAGCTTGAATCAGTTCCTCCAAAACGATAGCGAGACTAACAAGACGCTGATTGATGAGCAGGCGGGCGGGTGGAAAGAGGATGTACGGGTATGTGTTTAACACATTTTGACAAAAAAACGTTACGTTGTTTGACACAAGAAAACACTGCAGAAACCTTGTGACAGTATGGCCTGATTGCAGAAAGGTACTCGATGGCTATTCATGTCACAACAGTAAGCAAAAGTGCTTGTTACTTTAGTCGACGCTTTTGAAAAGCTCCCCAAAATTTGATCAACAATCTTCACTTGTAACAGAAAGTAGAACATATCTCCTACGTTATATTTCAAAGGAAATGTTCCAAGGAGACAGTCTGAGTGTCTATTCATTTAGGCATTAAGATGTCAGTTCTTTTACTGTCAGTTCTTTTACTATAATCCACTGGATTATAAAAGAAAGCGATACCAACATAATTCTGTTTTATTTTTTTATTGTGGACGCCCTAAAGATCTGTGTTTGAAATTTTACAATCCTGAGAAATAATGGGATTCAGTAACAATATTTTCTGTTGTACAAGGATGGAATTTAGCCAAATGAGTTGATAATATTTCAGAGCTGATCAAGGAAAAATTGTTTTCTAACACCCCAAAACGTTTGCATCAATGATCTCTTTATATCCCCTGTTCATCACACAATGTGCCATAAGAACCTAGATATTGATGGA